>NC_048238.1:59774519-59887789 GCF_002007445.2 Ailuropoda melanoleuca
GGGATGCCGATGATTCTGACATTGGATCGTTTCACTGAGTCAGTAATCTCCCATAACCTACATTCGTGGGCGTGGATTTTTAAGACCAGCTTCTATTTTCGTTTTTTCCTCTATTAACCCATCCTCCAATTCACTAATATGTTCCTCTGCTTCAGTGACCCTGGCCGTCAGAGCCTCTACTTTTGCCTGCATTTGGCTCATAGAATTTTTAACTTCTGTCAGATTCGCTCTCATTTCTGCCCTTAGGGATTCTATATTCGCAGTAACATTTTTGCTAATACTTTTTTTCAATTCTACTCATCGTTTTGACCATTGTTACTCTGAATTCCATTTATGATAATTTGGTTACATCCATATCCGTTATTTCTGTGGCAGAGGCCACTGACTCACTGTCTTTTCTTTGCTGGGGGGGGCTTCTCCTTCTTGTCATTCTGATGAGGAAAGGGTGTGGGGTTGCCCAGAGCCCAAATTATTGACTGGGTCCCAGGCTGTGCCCCTTGTTTTATAGGGATCTTAGGGATGTGGGCTTCTTCTTTAAAGATTTTATTTATTTATTTATGTGGCAGAGCGCCAACCAGTGAGAGAGGGAACACAAGCAGGGGAATGGGAGATGAAGAAGCAGGCTCCCAGCGGAGGAGGCCAATGAGGGACTCCTTTCTGGAACGCCCTAAGCCGAAGACAGGCACTCAATGACTGTGCCACTCAGGCACCCTGGGTTGTTGGCTTCTTGATTTTTCAGCCTGCCTTCTGGGGAGGAGCTGGCCGAACTGATACTCAGGCAACCCCATGTGGGTAGAGTCTCCATGTCCCATGTCCCATATCCCATGTCCCCTGCAAAGGGGGATGGGGATGGGTATGCTGTGAACCAGTATTTCCAGGCTTTTGTCCTCTGTCAGCTTTTCCTGGTGGTCTGCTCTGCCTCTTCTGAGAGTCAGAGAATCAGCAGCTGAAATTCAGCCTCTGTCACAGAACAGAGGGATTTCAGCCCGTTCTCCACTGATGTTCTGGCCACTTTAACTCTGTTACTGTTGGTGCTGCTCAACCCTGCAGTGTCCCTGGATGTGCCCCACTCCCGGCATCCCAGCCCTCACTTCCAGGGCTGGCGCATCTCTGTCCTTTGTGTTTCTAATGCCACCAGTCGCCAGCCGCTCTGCGCGTGCTCCTGGAGCTCCCAGTCTCATTCTGGATCCAGTGAGCACACCGGAGTTCCAGAGTTCCATGAGATGCCTGGTGGCACGCACTCCCAGCTCACGGTCTCAGTCTGCTGTCTTGAGGGTGCGGGTCCGCGGTCCGCCCGCTCCCCCGTGCAGGTGGCTACCACTTCCCGGTGCCTGAACGCAACGGCTCCCTCCCCCTTCCTTTTATCTTCCCATATCTGTGCGCGGTTTCACGGTTCCCCGCTTCATACCTCAATACTCAGCGCTGGAGATGTTCATTTGTAGAGATCCAGATGTATCTTCCTGTGTCTCAGGCTGATTCTGTGAATGTTCATGCTGGTCTGGTACCTATCCAGCTCGACTCAGGGGACCGGCTGAAAAAGAGGTCCCCCACTCCTCCGCCATCTTAACTCTCTCTCCCTCTTCTTTGGTTTTGTTTTCTCTTCCTTTTTTTTCCGTTCTTTCTTCTTCTCTTTTTTCTTTTCTTAATTTTTTCTTATTTAATTTTTTAATTTTAATGTTATTGTCATATTATTATTATTATTTTCTTCTTTCTGTAAAAAAACACACAGTTTTAAAAAGTAACTAACATATATAGCCACAGTTCAAGCCAGCCAACAAAAGTCACCAAGCACACAAATTCTACATAGGGCACACCAGACACAAGAGCTCTCCTTCAATTTTGGTAGAAGTAGCCATTTCACCTAATCCATAGAAACAAAGAAATTCAACCAAAATGGTAAGAAGGAGGAATATCCTCCACAAGAAAGAACAAGGAAAAAAAAACTAAGAAAGAGAACTAAGTGAAACAGAGATAAGCATTATGCCTGAGAAGACTTGAAACTAATGACCATAAAGATACTCATTGAGCTGGAAAAAAGAATAAAAGATCTCAGTAAAATCTTTAGTAAAGAGATAGAAAATATGAAAAAGAACCAAGCAAATTTGAAGAAAGCAATAACTAACTAACTATATATATATATATACACACACACACACACACGTATGGACACAAAGTGGTCCATATGTGTATACACACACACACACACACACACACACACACACACACACACACCATTTTCCTTATCCATTTGTCAGAACTTCGGGGCTTCCATATCTTGGGTATTGCAAATAATGGTGCTGTAAAACTAGGGGGGCATATATCTTTTTAAATTGCTCTTTTCATTTTCTTTGGGAAAATATCCAGTAGTGAAAATATTGGATGATATTTATTTTTTTTAAGGAGACGCTACACTGTTTTCTGTAGTGGCTGTACCATATTACATTCCCAGAAGCAGTGCACAAGGGTTAATTTTTCACCATATTCTCACCAACACTTGTTATTTCTTGTCATTTTATATTAGACATTCTGACTGTTGTAAGGTGATTTTATCCATTCTGGCTGGTGTGAGGGGATATATTACTATGGTTTCAATTTGTATTTCCCTGATGTTTAGTGAAGTTGACCATCTTTTCAAATATCTGTTGGCCATCTGGATGTCTTCCTTAAATGAAGTCTATACAGGTCCTCTCCTCATTTTTAAAATCAGATTATTTGTTTTCTTTGTTGTTGAGTTGTAGAAGTTCTTTATATATTTTGCATATTAACCCCTTATCAGATATTTCATTTGAAAATTCTTTCTTCTCGTATTCAGTATGTCGTCTTTTTGTTTTGTTGATGGTTTCCTTTGCTGTGCAAAAGCTTTTCATTTTGATGTAGTCCCAATAGTTTATTTTTGCTTTTGTTTTCCTTGCCTTAGGAGACACACCTAGGAAAATGTTGCAGTGGCCGATATGAGGGAAATATCTGCCTGTGCTCTCTTCTAGGACTTTCATGGTTTCAGGACTCATATTTAAGTCTTTACTCCATTTGGAGTTTATTTTTGTGTATGGTGTTAGAAAGTGGTCCATTTTCATTCTTCTATATGTTGCTGTTCAGTTTTCCCAACACCATTTATTGGAGAGACTGACTTTTCCCAATTGTACATTCTTGCATAATTTGTCATAGACTAATTGACCATATAATTGTGGGTTTACTTCTGGGTTCTGTATTATACACATTGATTTGCATGTCTCTTTTTTTGTACCAGTACCATACTGTTTTGATTACTACAGCTTTATAGTATATCTTGAAATCTGGGATTGTGATACTTCCAGTTTGTCCTTCATTCTCAAGATTGCTTTGACTAACTTAGGGTTTTCTATGTTTCCATATACTTTTTAGTATTATTTTTTTTCTAGATTTATGAGAAATTCTATTGGTATTTTGATAAGGATTGCACTGAATCTGTAGGTTGCATTGAATAATACGGACATTTTAACAATATTAGTTCTTCTGTCAATGAGCATGGAATATCTTCCCATTTGTTTGTGTCATCTTCAATACTTTCAACAGTGTTTTATAGTTTTCAGAGTATAGATCTTTCACCACTTTGGCTACATTTATTCCTATGCATTTTATTCTTTTTGGTGCAATTCTAAATGGTGGGTTTTTTTTAATTCTTCTTTCTGCTACTTCATAGTTAGGGCATAGAAAGTTTACCAATTTCTGGGTATTAATTTTTTATCCTGCCACTTTTCTAAATTTGCTTATTACTTCCAACAGTCATTTGGTGGAATCTTTAGGGTCTTCTATGTATTGTAGCATGTCATCTGCAAATAGTGACAGCTTAACTTCTTTATCAATGTGGATGCTTCTCATTTCTTTTTTTTCTCTGATTGCTGTTCTAGGACTTTTATGTTGAATAAAAGTGGCAAAAGTGGACATCCTTGTTCTCAATTTTTCGCCATTGAGCATTATATTAGCTGTGGGTTTTCATATATAACTTTTATTATATTGAGGCATATTCCTTCTAACCGTACTTTGTTAAGAATTTTTATCAGGAATAGATGTTGATTCTCATCAAGTGCTTTTTCTGCATCTATTGAGATTTTTATTGAGGTTTTTATCCTTCATTTTGTTGATGTTGTGTATTATGTTGATTGACATGTAAATATTTAACTATCCTTGCATCTCTGACATAAATCTCACCTAATCATGGTGAATGATTTTTTAATATATTATGTTTAATATATCATGGTTTGCTAATATTTTTCAAGGATTTTTACATTTATGTTCATCAGGGATATTGGCCTGTAGGGTTTTTGTTTGTTTGTTTGTTTTTGTTTTGTTTTGTTTTTTGAGTGGTATTTTCTATTTTTGGTATCAGGGTAATGCTGGCCTTATAGAGTGCATTTGTAAGCTTTTTTTTCTCTTCTATGTTTTTGAATAATTTGAAGAGAATAGGTATTAACTCTTCTTTAAATGTCTGGTAGAATTCCCCTGTGAATCTGTCTGTTCCTGGATGTTTTTTTAATGTTTTTTTAAATTACCAATTCATTTTCATTACTTGTAATCAGTCTATTCAGATTTTTTCTTAAATTTCCAGTTCAGTTTGGAAGACTGTATGTTTCCAGTAATTTATTCATTTTTCTAGGTTTTCCAGTTTGTTGGCATATAATTTTTTGTAGTATTATCCTGTAATCCTTTGTATTTCTGTAGTGTCAGTTATTACCTCTACTCTCTTATTTCTGATTTTGTTTCTTTGGGTTTTTATTGCTTTATTTTTACTTTCATAAGTCTAACTAGGGGTTTGTCAATTTTGTTGATCTTTTAAAGAACTAGCTCTTGGTTTCATTGATTTTCTCTATTGTTGTTTTTAGTCTCTATGCCATTATTTTAGCTCTGATCTTTATTATTTCCTTTCTTCTATTAATTTTGGACTTTGCTTATTCTTTTTCTGGGTTGTTTAGGTATAAGTTGAGATTGTTTATTTGAGCTTCTTTTGATTATTTAAAAATTTTTATTTATTTATTTATTTGAGAGAGAGAGTGAGTAGGAAAGAGATAGCACAAATGGGGGGTGGGGCAGAAGGAGAGGGAGAAGCAGGCTCCCCGCTGAGAGAGAACCTGACCTAAGGCTCAAACCCAGGACCACTCTATCCCAGGACCCCAGCATCATGATCTGAGCTGAAGGTAGATGCTTAACTGACTGAGCCTCCCAGGCATCCTCTATTTGTTTCTAGATATAGGCCTGTATTACTATATACTTCTCTCTTAGAACTGTGTTTGCTGTGTACCAAATATTTTGGACATTTATGTTTTCCTTTTCGCCTGTTTCCATGGTTTTTTTTAAATTTCTTCTTTTATTGCCTTGTTGACCCATTAGTTGCTTAATATCATGTTGTTTAGTTTCCATGTGTTTGTGTTTTTTCCAATTTGTTTTTGTCTTGTGATTTATTTCTAGTTTCATATCATTGTGATCAGAAAGATGCACGGTATGATTTCAATCTTCTTAAATCTAGTAACTCTTATTTTATGGCCTATTGTATGATCTATTCTGGAGAAGATTGCATGTGCACTTGAAAAGAATTTTCTTGTTTTTTGATGGGGTATTCTGTATATATCTGTTATATCCATCTTATCCAATGTGTCATTCAAATATATTGTTTCCTTTTTGATATTCTGTCTTGATTGTCTATCCATTGATATAAGCAGGATGTTAAATTCCTCTACCATTAATGTACTACCATTTATTCTCTTTATATCCATTAATGTTTGCCTTATGTATTTAGGTGTCCTAAGGTTTGGTATGTAGATACTTATAATTGTTATATCTTCTTATTGGTTTGATCCATTTATCATTATGTAATGTCCTTCTTTGTCTCTTGTTACAGTCTTTGTTCTAAAGTCCATTTTGTCTAAGTATTGCTATTCTGGCCTTCTTTTTTTCTCAATTCAATTTGCATTGCAATTTTTTTTCATCCCTTCACTGTCAGTCTGTATGTGTCTTTAGGTCTGAGGTGAGTCTCTTGTAGACAGCTTATAGATGGACCTTCTTTTCTTTTAATCCATTCTGTACCCTATGTCTTTTGACTGGAGCATTTAGTCCATTTACATCCAAAATAATAATTTATAAGGATGTACTTATTGCCATTTTGTTATTTGTTTTCTGGTTGTTTTGTAGTTCTTCTTTGTTCCTTTCGTCCCTTGCTCTCTGTCTTCATGATTAATGAATTTCTATAGTGTTATGTTTGGCTTTATTTCTTTTTATTATTTGTGTATCTATCATAGGTTTTGGTTTTGTGGTTACAATGAGGTTCCTATACAACATCCTAAGTAAAAAGAAATCTATATTAATTTGATCATTATTTAAGTTCAAACAAATTCTAAAAACAATAGAAAAATAAGGAAGCCTTTTTCTTCCCCCTTCTCTTCTCTTTTTACTCTCATTTCTGCATTTATGCTTATGTTTTCATGTTTTACATATTTTTATTCATAATTTTTTATGTATAATTGTGGTCATTTAAAAAAATAAATAATTGTGGTCATTTGTTTTCCACTTAAAGACATCCCTTTTACACTTCTTATAAGGCTTGTTTAGTAGTGATAAACTCCTTTGTCTCTTGTTTGTCTGGGAAAATCTATTTCATCTTCAAATCTGAATGATAACTTTGCCAGGTAGAGTGTTCTTGGTTTTTTTTGTTTGTTTGTTTGTTTTGTTTTTTAATTGTAGCACTTTGACTATATTATGCCATTCTGTTTTGGCATGCAAATTTTCTGCTGAAAAATAAGCTAATAGCTCTATAGAGTTTCCCTTGTAGGTATTTTTTTTCTTCATTCTTGCTTTTTTTTTAAGATTCTTTATCTTTAACATTTGACATTTTAATTATTATGTGTTGTGCTGTGAACTTCCTTGGGTTCATCTTGTTTGGAACTCTCTTTGCTTCTTGGACTTGGATGTCTATTTCTTCCCCTAGGTTAGTTAAGTTTTCAGTTATTATTTCTACAAATAAATTTTTTAACTTTTCTCTCTGTACTTCTTCTGGAACTATAATGCAAGCGTTTGTTTGCTTGATGTTATTTAAGTGATCTCTTTATCAGGATGCCTGGGTGGCTCAGTTAGTTAAGTGTCTGCCTTCAGCTCAAGTCATGATCCCAGGGTCCTGGGATCAAGTCCTGCATCCAGCTCCTTGCTTAGTGGGAAGCCTGTTTCTCCCTCTGCCTATTGCTCCTCCTGCTTGTGCTCTCTCTGACAAATAAATAAATAAAATCTTAAAAAAATAAGAGATCTCTTAATCTATCCTTGTTTTTCTTAATTATTTTCTCTTTTTGTGGTTCAGCTTGTGTGCTTTTCATTACTCTGTTTTCCACATCACTGATGTTTTTCTACATCCTCTAATCTACTATTGATTCATTACTCTGTTTTCCACATCACTGATATGTTTTTCTACATCCTCTAATCTACTATTGATTCCCTTTACCATATATATATATATATATATGGTAAAGGGAATATATATATATATATATATATATACACACACACACACATACATGCAGTGGAAAGTTATGCAGCCATGAAAAAAACTGAGATCATGCCACTTAAGACAACATGGATAGACCTAGAGGGTAATATACTAAGTGACTATGTCAGACTGAAAAAGGCAAATACCATGTGATTCCACTCATAAGTGGAATCTAAAACAAAACAAAACAAAACAAAACAAAACAAAACAAATGACTAAGTAAACAAAAAAAAAATCAGACCTGTAAATGCAGAGAACAAACTAATGTTTGCCAGAGAGGAGTGGGTTGGGAATTTGGGCAAATGGATGAAGGGGAGAGGGAGACACAGGCTTCCAGTTATGAAATGAATAAGTCACAGGAATAAAAGGCACAGAATAAAGCCAATAATATTGCAATAGTAATGTAACATGAGAGCTATAGCTATAATTCTGGTGAACATAGCATAATGTATGAACTTGTCAAATCACTAAGTTGTACACCTGAAACTAATGTAACATTGTGAGTCAACTAATTGAAATAAAAATTTGTAAATTAGTTAAACTTTGAAGATAACATAAAAGAAATGTTTAAATAAATAAAATGGCATAGTATGCCATGAGTAAAATATTTTCAATAATATTTAACAAAGGGGGAAACACTCATGTATGATTTTATAAAAAAAGCAGAAAATAAACTATAGAAAAGTATAAAATGGTAAAAATATCTTTATTTAAACTGAGCTAAAACAGAATGGATATTAAAATGATCATAATGATTATCTTGTAGTTGTGGGATTAAAGGAGATTTTTAGTTTCATTTTTGTATTTAGCTGCATTTTTAAATGAACATGTGTGAAATTTAAAATGAGAAAAATACACTTGATCTTAGCCAAAAGGCCCAGAAATGATTAAAATGAGAAAAATAAACATTAAAGAATTTGATAACACTATGTGTTCAAACTCATAATTCCAACAGTTATTTTCATTTTGCCTAGTATTGCTTGTTGAAATTTGAAATGCCAGTTTATATTGAATGATTACATAACTGAGAATTACAAATATATGTAACAAACATGTGTGCATATCTGTATTTCACACATCATTATCTGAGTGTGAATTTATACAAACATCAAGAGAAACACAAAAAAGTTTGTAGTTAGATTATTAGAAAATATGACCTCCAAGCTATGTATAAATTCTAGAATTTAAGAAATATTCAGAGAGAAAAATGAATTCATATGGACAGCCATATTTGATCTAAATTTCAAACCATAAACTATTAAGTTTCTATAAGCAACATAAGATACAACATGCCACAAAAACATACTTCCTTGCACCAAATATGTCTCTGCCTCTAATAAATTAGAGTTAACCAATCAAGGCACATTAATCTGAGCAAAGATCTTGGAAAACAGCTTAAAACAAGTAGAAGGAAAACTGCAACAACTTCTGTAGTTGAATGCAGATGGCAAGGGCATTACAAGGTTGTTCAAAAGCACAAACAATATGAAACTACTTGCTCCTTTATTACACAAGTGCACAGAGTGACGTACCAAGATGGTGGAATAGGAGACCTTTGTCTTTGTCACCTAACAGAGAAAAAATAGACAGCTGTTCATGAATGAAAATAGCTCTGGAAGAGTTCAGGAGACCACTTAGTAGTTTATGTAACACAGTGGAAAAAAAAAAACAACAACAACTGGGAATAGCCACATTAAAAAGGTAGGAAGAACAGTTTAATTTTGCCTGCATCATCCCATACCCAGGCCTGTATTTCTCACGACCAAGAAGAAACTTCCTGGACTGAAAGAGTTTCTCTCACCAGGAAAAATAGAGTGAGAAGAGTGACTATTTTCTCAAATCTTTTTTTGGACACTGTATGAAGGATCCACTTTGGTTTCATCCAAACCAGAGACTGGAACAGCTGAGACGTCTAAAGGTGGCCAGAAATAAGGATGAAGGACAGGCGCTACCAGTATCAACCACACAGCAAAGTGACCGTTACTGATGGCCTACTCTGCACTGAACCCCAGCGGTCTTCACTGCTAAAGTCTTCAATAGTCTTTGCAGATGCTGAAGACACTGCAGCTTTTATTACTAAGGGACCTTGTCACAGAATCCAATAGACTTCTCGAGAGAGGAAACCAATGATTTTTATCATTTAGGAACAACAGCCAGTACAGCTGCCATTTGCCACTTAGGCCACTGAGGGTCCCACAGGATTTCCTATGCAAAGATAAGAGCTGTGTGAGTACCTCATTGTCGTACCCTTCCCTGGAGCTGCCCCAGTCATTGCCACTGCAGAATCCCTTGGTCTGAATCCACACTGGCAACAGTTTTGATGGCAGCATGCATGCATGATGTCATTTTAGGCCCCCTCAGCTGATGCACACAACTGTTTGCACATCCACAGACATGAGTGTAGGCAAACAGCTCAGACCCCCAAAGCTGGTCCTGAATTTGGATGTGGCCCCAACTCTTATCACAGGCCTGCACCTTCATACATACCTGCAGCTAACACCACAGCCATGCAGCTACATGCTTTTCACACCAACTTCTGTCACCAGACTCCACTACTGTACAAATGCATGTGGCTAGCCCTTACAGCCACATGAAAACATGCAGGGCTATCAGCTGGAAGGAGAAGATCCCAGCCCTGTCATAGACCCAAACTACCTCACATGCCAACTGCTAGCCCCTGTAGCCATGCACCTACACACCACTAACCTAAACTCCCATCACCAACTCCCACTGCTGTGCATGCACCAACGGCTAACCACTCATCAATAACTCAGATCCTTGCAGCTGATTGAGCATCCAGAGTCAGATTTGACTCTTCTCACTGTCCTGCACTGCTGCATGTTACTACAGCTAGCTTTTGCAGATGTGTACCTTGAATGTTTCTGGTCTCAGCTCCCTTCATTGGATCCTATTCTTGTTCACATTCTTGCAGCTAGTTTGTGCAGTCACATGAGTGCTTGCCAACAGACCAAAACTGCACAGCTTCTTATGTACCACATTTAGCCACAGACCCAACCACTTGCTCTAGCCCACTAAATGCACACCTGAAGCTGGCCTCCATCACCACAAAGACACCTGCAGATGTCCTCATAGTTGAACATGTGCATACCACCATCTGTAGCCACAAATGCTGCCTGCCCCACTCTCTTCCAAATAGACCTGGAGACAGTGCTGAGGAACTGCCAAAGCTCTTGCACAGCCACTGTGGACCTACCACAGGCCTTGCTACCAAGGACTGTTAGTTGTCAGTTTTATAGAAAACAGCTGCCTGAACTGAGACACGACATTCCCCTAGTCCAAGGCCTGCCACACACCCCTATCCTTGTAGGTGTCTTAAAGAAATGAAGATCCACAAATTGCCAGCCAAATAAGTCAAAACAATTATTCAAAAGAAGCTCAGATTGCTACAACAGAACACTAGATAAACAAATTAACAAAACAAGGAAAACAACACAATAACAAAACTAAAAGTTTATTAAAGAGATAGAAAACTTAAAAAGAACAACCAGAGGTAGTATCAGCATCATGGAGGTGTAAATCATTCTTCTTTAATGCCCTCTTTCCTTAACAACTAATTAGATATCCATAGCCCAACAAATTTACCTCTCTGCCTTATACCAAGTAACTCAGAGAGATTCTAGCCCACCTGTATAGCTGAAGATGAACAAACAAGACTTCAGTAAAAGCCGCAGGTTCTAAGGAGTCAGGGAACCTACACCACCCACACTCACTGTGATTGGGAAAAAAAAAAGAGTAAAAAACTGAGTAGGTGCCTATGGTGATAAAGAGTTTGTAGAAAACCAGAGTGCCTGAGGCGAGAAACCAGCATGCCACTGGAGTGGGATAGAGATTATTTTGGATGCAGAGGAGAGAGAGGAACTTGCCAGAAGTACCTGTCTCCTTAGGGTAACACTGCAAGGGGCTGAAATATTTGGCAGCAAAAATAGGAACTTATCTCATAGAGGAGATAAAGAGCAAAACTCTACACCTGCCTTTCAAGAATTCCTGAAAGGGCTGCTTAGCTGAAATGAAAAGTTGCTAATCAGTGATATGAAAATATAGGAAAATATATACACAGTGGTAAAGGTGAAAAATGGAGAGCGATAATTGATAAACTATAACTCTATATTAGGAAGGTGTATTAAGCACTTAATTATAGAATAAATGTTAAAGGAAAAGTAATAAAAATAACCATAGCCGCTATAATTTATTAATAAACACACAACACAAAAAATAGGTAAATTGTGACATCAAAAATATAAAAGAGGAGGGGAAAAAGGGAAGAGCCCATATAGGTGAATGAAGATATGTTGCTATCAGCATCAAATAGACTGTTTTATATATGAGTTATTTTATGTAACATTTATGGGAACAAGAAAGCAAAAATCTAAGGTATATTTAAGAAACATGAAAAGGTGGAAACAGAGAGTACCAGCAAGGAAGACAAGGAATCTACAAAGGTAAGCAGAAACAGAGGTAAAAAGAAACAATGGAATTGCAAAACAATTACAAAGCAATCAGTAAGATAGCATTAGTAAGTCATTAAAGGCCAAGAATCTAAATGTAAATAAATTGAATTTGCCAATCAAAAGGCAACCCAGTGGCTAATGGATAAAAAAACAAAACAATGAATAAATAAAAACAAGACCCAATGATATGCTTCCTACAAGAGACACACTATAACTCCAAAGACACATGCTTTGTTATATCTTCTTTCTGGATAGACCCCTTTACGATAATATATTGCCCTTCTTCATCTCTTGTTAACAATCTTTGGTTTAAAATCTAGTCTGTCTAATATAAGTATTGCTACTTTGGCTTTCTTTTGACATCCACTTGCAAGGTAAATGTTTCTCCATCTCCTCACTTTCCAACTTGGGCATACTTGCCCAAGAAAAGCAGTGGCAGCAAAGTGCAGGGGGCGGGGCTTTCTTTAAGCAGATTAGGCAGCCAGTGTAGGCTCTATGCCATATACTGAAGGGGAGGGAATTGGTGCCAGCCAGCTCCTTTGTCTCTGGAGAGGGGAGTTCATACTTGCTGCTGTCAGGAAAGCCCTCCCAGAAGAGTGAATAATTTTCTCTTGTGTGGGTGACTGGGTGGCTCAGTTGATTAAGTGTCTGCCTTAGGCTCAGATCATGATCTTGGGGTCCTGGTTTGGAGCCCCACAGCAGGCTCTCTGCTCAGCAGGGAGTTTGCTTCTCCCTCTCACTCTCCCTCTGTGTTCTCCCTCTGTCTCTCTCTCTGTCTCAAATAAATAAATAAAATATTTTTAAAACTTTCCTCTTGTGTGTCCTAGGTGTTTTTCAGGTTGTTGTTTCACACTCTTTGTCTGGGTTGCTTGCCTGCCCAGAGCAGCACAGTGCACTTTGGGCTCTATTCCAGCCTAGCTGGCTGAGTTTTAAACTCCAAACTTTAGGGACCTGGTATGAGATGTCTTCTGAGCAAAGGTCTCACTTTGCTTGGATTGTTGCAGGTTTGACCCAGGGCAGTCACATGAGAACAAAGGAACATGAGGTTTGGAGAAAGCACCCTAAAGGGCCATTGTCCAGATTAGCAGACCTCAGCAGGTGTGTTTCCACCTATGCTGATGGGTCGGGTAGGGAAATGGCTTCTTTGTCTCCAGAGAGGCACTGCCACCTCTCTCAGATGAACTTCAAGAGGAGGGAATTGTCTCTCCCAGTATGTTGCAGGTGATCCCCAGTTCAGACAGTCTGCCCTTTGGTTACCTGCCAGTCTTCTCTACTGGAGCACTACAGCTCACTCAGTGCTCTATACCAGCCATGCCACAGGCCTCTAAAACTCCAGTCTTTTAGCTATGCTTGTTTGCAAAAACTCATGAAAATCAGCCCCTCTCATTTTCTAAGCCAACGGCTTTGGGTAAGTGTTTTCCTTGTGCAGAGTCTTGTGTACTCCTCCTTCTCTCTCATCTTTCTCTGTGACCAGGGCTCCCTTCCCTCTGCAGTACCCATGATCCTTCTCCCCCAAAGCATCTCTCCACACTGCCTACCTACCATGATATGACTTTTCTTTCCCTCTAGTTGTGCAGTTTGTTCTGTCAATCCTCAGACAAATTCCTAGGGTATTCAGAATAGTTTTCTAGCTGTGTTTGAGAGATGAGGCAACCCTAGGGTCCTCCTTCTATTCCACCATCTTAGTTTCTCCTCTAATATATTTAATTTTTGAATCACTATATTGTACAACTGAAACCAATACTATATTATATACAAACTATACTCAATTAAAAATTATATATAGGGGCACCTGGGTGGCTCAGTCATTAGGCATCTGCCTTCGGCTCAGGTCATGATCCCAGGGTCCTGGGATCAAGCCCCATATCGGGCTCCCTGCTCAGCAGGAAGCCTGCTTCTCCCACTCCACCTGCTTGTGTTCCCTTTCTCGCTCTCTCTCTGTCAAATAAATAAATAAAATCTTTAAAAAATAAGTAAAATTAAAATTTTATATATATATATATATATATAGAAAGAGAGAGAGAGAGATTGAATTCAACAGCACATAAAAGGTTTATTCCCCATTAAGTCAGATTTAACTGAGTTGCAACCATGGCTCACATAAGCAAATCAATAAATGTGATATACCACATTAATGGAATGAAATATAAAAGTCATATTATAGTCTCAACAGATGCAGAAAAAGGAGTTGACAAAATACAACATTCTTTCATGATAAAAATTGTTAAATTGGAGTATGTAATGAATCTTCTTCAGCATAATAACCGTATATGACAAGCACACTGCTAATGTCATACTCAGTGGTGAAAACAGAAAATCATTTCCTCTAAGATTGGGAACAAGATAAGGATACATATTCCTGCCATTTCTATGGAACATAGTACAGAAAGACCTTGCCCTAGGAATCAGACAAGAAAAATAGACATATATGTCAGAAAGGAAGGAGTAAAATAATCTCTCTTCACAGATGTAATGATATTTGATATAGAAAAGCCTAAATAAAGAGTCCACTAAAATACGGTTAGAACTAATAAATGTATTGGTCAAAGTTGCAAAATGGAAACTAATATATAGAAATTCCTTGCATTTCTCTACAATAAAAACAAACTGGAAGAAAAAGTAAGAAAGCAATTCTATTTACAATAGTATTCAAACAATAAAATATTGTGGAATAAATATAACTGAAGACTTGAAGACTTGTCTACAGACATATATAAGATACGGAGTAAATAAATCAAAGTAGACACAGCTAGATGGAACAATAACCTATGTTCACAAAATGGAAAAATTAATATTGTTAAAATATCCATTGCACCAAAAGGGATCTACAAATTCAACCCAATACCTATCAAAATTCTGATGACATTTTAAACAGAAATAGATATAACGTTCATAAAATTCATATGGAACTACAAAAAGACCTGAGTACCTGAAATAATTTACATCAAGAAGAAAAAGATAAAGACATCATTTCCTGACTGCAAAGTACATAGTGATCAAAACAATATAGTATTGGCATAAAACCAAACTGTCCAATGAAACAGAATAGAGGACCCAGAAATAAATTCACACATATACAGTCAACTAATTTTGAACAGGTTGTCTTGAATACACAGTGGAGATATGACAGTCTCTTCAAAAATTAGTGTTGGCAAAACTGGATATCCACAGGCAATGGCAGAAAATAAAAAAAGAAAAGAAAATGGTACATTATTTTACACCATACACAAAAATCAGCTCAAAATGGATTAATGACTAAAATCTGAACTGCATAACTGAGGGAAGAGACTATAGGAGGAAATTTGATGTTGGTCTTGGCAATGACTTTATAATGCCTAGAAATAAACATATGAACATTTGGTTTATAGAATCGAGTTTTTACTGATAATAATGCTATCTACTATTTACTGAGTGCTCATTATGTTTCAATTACTGTTCTAAAGGTTTTATTGGGGTTGACTCATTTAATCCGTGAAAAGCACTATGAAGGCTACATTGTTGTGTTTTAATTTACAAAATATAAACTGAGGCAGAGAGCTCAAATAACTTTCTTTAGATAAAAACAAACAAAAGATACCTTGTAAGTCATAGAGTTGGATGCTCAGTTCAGCTCCAGAGCTAAATTGTTTAACCATCACTTCACTCTCTCTAGTAGAAGTCATGCTGATGGTGGACAATGTTTTGTTTTGCCAATGAAGTTATATTCATCTCTTACAGTTTAAAATATTTTTTATTTAAAAACACACTCTGCTGAATTATCCACTACTGGTGACAACTGAGAACATTTTTTTTTTCATCATGCCAAAATTCTTGCTGACTTAGCCATTAGCTTAGATTTTCCTCTATGTGTTGCATCCTGTTAAGCTTGTCTGTTACTTATTTTGAAGTTCTGATTTGTACAGCATGCCCTGTGGTCTTCTATAACACATCACATTTCATTTTCACCATGATGACTACTCACTTCACACAAAGATTGTTTGCTATTACTGAACTAACTTTTATTTCCCCAACTCTCGGGATTGTGAGAATGTCTAGATATTCAACATATAAGGTATGGCCTCTGAGAATTCTCATATAATCTTAGACACATCTGTCTAGAAAATGAATACAACTATTTTGCTCTTCATTCAGATGTCATGTTGATTGTGGATTAAAGCCCATGAAAACTATATTTGAACAAACAAATAGAAATTCTGCTCTGATATTTCTCCTTTATGTGTATTCTTGTTTTACTTTTTAAAGTATTTTATTTTATTTTTAAATTTTATTTTATTATTTTATTCCAGGATAGTTAACATACAGTGTTATATTAGTTTCAGGTGTACAATATAGTGATTCAACAATTCCATACATCACCAAGTACAAGTGGACCGCTTAATCCTCATCATGTATTTTACCATGCCTCACCCACGTCCCCTCTGGTAAACATTAGTTTTTTCTCTATAGTTGAGTCTCTTTCTTCATTCCTCACTCTCTCTCTCTCTCTTTCCCCTGGTTGTTTATGTTTTTCTTAAATTCCACATAAGTGTGGATCATGGTATTTGTCCTTCTCGGACTTATTTCTTTTAGCATTATACTCTCTAGCTGCATCCATATCACAGCAAATGGCAAGATTTCAATATTTTCTATGACTGAATAATATCCCATTGCACATATGTATATATATATATATATACATATATATATTCTTTATCCATTCATCCATCAATGGATGTTTGGGCTGATTCCATAATTTGGCTATTATAAATAATGCTGCTATAAACATAGGGGCACATGTATCATTTTGAATTAGTGTTTTTATATTTGGGGGTAAATACCTAGAAGTGTCATTACTAGATAATAAGATAGTTCTATTTTTAATGTTTTGAGGAACCGCCATACTGTTTTCCACAGTAGCTGCACCAGTTTTCATTCCCACCAAAAGTGCACAAGGGTTCCTTTTTCTCCACATCCTCACAAACTCTTGTTTCTTGTGTTGATGATTTTAGACATTCTGACAGGTGTGATGTGGTATCTCATTGTAGATTTCATTTGCATTTCTCTGATGTTAACTGATGTTGAACATTTTTTCATGTGTCTGTTGGCAATCTGTATGTCTTCTTTGGAGAAATATCTGTTCATGTCTTCTGTCCATTTTTTAATTGGATTATTGGATTATATTTTGTGGGTGTTAAGTTGTATAAGTTCTTTATGTATTTTGAATACCAACCCTTTATCAGATATGGCATTTGCAAATATTCTCTCCTATTCCATTGGCTGCTTTTTAGTGTTGTTGATTATTATCTTTTCTGTGCAAAAGCTTTTTATTTATGTAATCCTAATAGATTATTTTTGCTTTCACTTCCCTTGCCTCAGGAGACATATCTAGAAAAAATGTTGCAATGGTCAATGTCAAAGACTTTACTGCTTGAGTTCTCTTCTATGGTTTTTTATTTCAGTTGCCATATTTAGGTCTTTAAGCCATTTTCAATTTATTTTTGTGAATGGTGTAAAAATGTGGTCCAGTTTCATTCTTTTCCATATAGCTTTCCAGTTTTCCCAACGCCATTTGTTGAGAGACTGAATTTTTGCCATCAGATATTCTTCCTGTTTTGTCAAAGATTAATTGACCATATAGTCGTGGCTTTATTTCTGGGTTTTCTATTCTATTCCAGTGATCTACATGTTTATTTTTTCCTATTTTTTTCTCTTTCCAATGATATTGGATTATGCAGTTATTTTTCTTCCTTTTCATTGCTTTGTGTTTACTTTGTTATTTTTCT
The DNA here is from genome assembly GCF_002007445.2 of Ailuropoda melanoleuca. Lineage (NCBI taxonomy): Eukaryota > Metazoa > Chordata > Mammalia > Carnivora > Ursidae > Ailuropoda > Ailuropoda melanoleuca. Next base: position 59,792,255 of record NC_048238.1, read on the forward strand.
ATTCCTAGGGTGACAGTTTTGATTATAAATTTTTTTCCTTCTATAAGTTTTAATATAATACTGCTTTGTCTATGTCCCCCAAATATTGATATGGTACATTTAATTTACATTTAATTCAATGTATTTTTTTATTTATGTTGGAACTTCTTACTTTTCTCATGGATATTTTTTTCTCTTTAGAAATGTCCTAGTTTCCCTCTATGTGGAGATTTCCTTGTTATCTTCCTGTTATTGTTATTTTCATCAGAACAAATTCCATATGGATTCAATTTTTTTAAACATGTGGGTTTTGTGGGGGTTTTTTAATATATATCTCAAGATACAGTTTATCTTGATGAGTGTTCTATGGCTATTGGAAAATATGTGTCTACTGCTATTGTTTGGGAGGAATGTTACATAAATGTAAATTAGATCCTTCTGGTTGATGTTGTTGAGTTATTTTGTGTCTTTGATAACTGATTTTTTATTGTTTTATTAATTGGTGCAAAATGGTTGTCAAAAGTCTCCACCTACAATCATTATTTGTCTATTTCTTTTTTCACTTTATCATTTTTTTTTGCTTCACATATTTTTCAGCTCACTTGTTTGCAAATACATTTAGAATAGCTATTTTCTTGGATTGACACTTTTATCATTTTGAAATGTTTCTATCCCTGGTGATTTTCTTTTCTCAAAAGTATATTTTATAAGAAAAGTACATATTTATTCATGCTTTCTTTTAATTGTGTGGTACATTATTTTTGTCCTTTTTCTTTCTACCTGCCTATGTAATTATGTATAAATGAGTTTCTTGAAGATAGTATAGAGTTGGATCATTAACTTTTATCCATTCTGCTAATTGTTATATTTGACACTTTATACTTATTACTTATTGATGTTGTATTATCAGTAATTTAGGTCTCAACCTTGAAATTTAAAGTTTTTATTTCTTTCTTTGTTTATTTGTTTCAGGAGTAGTGTTTAGTGATTCATCACTTACATATAACACACAGGTGTCATCAGATGTGCCCTCCTTAATACCCATCCCCCTCAATACCCATCCCCAATCCCCCTACCCTCCACAAACCCTCAGTTTGCCTCTATAGTTAAGAGTCTCCTATGATTTGCTTCCTTCTCTTTTCAATTTCCCCTTCCACTATGTTCACCTGTTTTTTTCTTAAATTGCACATATGAGTGAAATCATATGGTATTTGCCTTTCTCTGACTGGTTTCACCTAGCATAATACACTCTAGCTCCACCCACATAATTGCAAATGCAATATTTCATTCTTTTGGATATATCGCATCTTCTTTATCCATTCATCAGTCAAGGGACATCTGGGCTCTTTCTATAATTTGGCTATTGTGAACATCAGGGTGCATGTGCCCCTTCAAATCAGTGTTTTTGTATACTTTGGGTAAATACCTAGTAGTGCAATTGCTGGGTCATACAGTAGTTCTATTTTTAACTTTTCGAGGACCTCCGCACTATTTTCCAGAGTGGCTGCATCAGTTTGCATTCCAACCAACAGTGTAAAAGTGTTCCAGTTTCTCCACATCGTCACCAATACCTGTGTTTTCCTGTGCTGTTATTTTTACCCATTCTGACAGATTTGAGGTGATATCTCATTTCAGTTTTGATTTGTATTTTCTTGGTGATGAGTGATGTTCAGCCTCTTTTCATATGTCTGTTAGCCTTCTGGGTGTCTTTTCTAGAAAAATACCAATTCATGTCTTCTGCCCATTTCTTAACTGGATCATTTGTTTTTTGGTTTTTAAGTTCAATAACGTCTTTATAAATTTTGAATACTAATGCTTTATCAGGTAGGTTGTTTGCAAATATCTTCCCGCATTCCTTTGGTTGTCTTTTAGTTTTGTTGACCTTTTTCCTTTGCTGTGCAGAAGTTTCTCACTTGATGAAGTCCCAATGGTTCATTTTTGTTTTAGTTTCTGTTGCCTCCAGAGACATGTCTACTAAGAAGTTGCTCTGGCCAAGGTCCAAGAAGTTGCTGCCTGTGATCTCCTCTAGAATTTTGATGGTTTCCTGTCTCACATGTAGGTCTTTCATCCATTTTGAATTTATGCTTGTGTATGGTGTAAAAAGTGGTTCAGTTTTGTTCTTGTGTATGTTACTGTCCAATTTTCCCAACATAATTTTTTGAATAGAGTTTTTCCATTGGATATTGTTTCCTGCTTTGTCAAAGATTAGTTGACCATATAGTTGTGAGTCCGTTTCTGGGTTTTCTTTCTGTTCCATTGATCTATATGTCTATTTTTGTGTTAAAACTACTTTCTTGATGACTACACCTGTGTAACATAGCTTGAAGTCCAGAATTGTGGTGCCTCCAGCTTCCTTTTGTCTTTTTCATGATTAATTTGGTTATGCATGGTTTGTTTGTTTGTTTTTTTCTGGATCCATACAAATTGTAGAGTTGTTTGTTCTAGCTCTGTGAAAACTTCTGGTGGTATTTGGATAAAGATTGCAATAAATGGGTACATTGTTTTGGGTAGTATAAGCATTTTAACAATATTTGTTCTTCTAATCCATAAGCATGAAATATTTTTTCCATTTCTTTGTGTCATCAATTTCTTTTATTAGTGTTTTATAGTTTTGGAAGTATAGATGCTTTACTTATTTGGTTAAGCTTATTCCTAGGTGTCTTAGGGCTTTTGTTGCATTTGTAAATGGGATTGATTCTTTGATTTATCCTTCTGCTGCTTCATTATTTGTGTACACAAATGTAACAGATTTCTGCACATGATTTTGTATTCTTTGAACACATTGATTTATTTTATCAGTACTAGAAAGTTTTTGATGGAGTATTTTGGGTTTTCTACATAGATTATCATATATGTGAACAATGAAAGTTTGACTTCTTCCTTGCCCATTTGGATGAATTTTATTTCTTTTTTTGTCTTATTGCTCAGGCTAGGACTTACAGTACTATGTTAAATAACAGTGGTGAGAGTGGACATCCCTGTCTTGTTCCTGACCATAGAGGAAAAGCTCTCAGTTTTTCCACACTGAAGATGATATTAACTGTGGGTCTTTTGTAATTGGCCTTTATGATGTTGAGGTATGTTCCCTCTAAACCTACTTTGTTGAGGGTTTGTATCATGAATGGCTGTTTTATTTTGTCAAGTGCTTTTTCTGCATCCTTTGAGAGGATCATATGACTCTTATCCTTTCTTTTATTAATATGGTGTATCATGTGGATTGATTTGGGAACATTGAACCTCCCTTGCAACACAGGAATAAATCTCACTTTATGGTGATGAATAATTCTTTCAATATACTGTTGGATTTTATTTGCTAGTATCTTGTTGAGAATTTTTGCATCCATGTCCATCAGGGATATTGGCCTGTAATATTCCTTTTTTTTAAAGATTTTATTTATTTATTCAACAGAGATACAGACAGCCAGCAAGAGAGGGAACACAAGCAGGGGGAGTGGGAGAGGAAGAAGCAGGCTCATAGCAGAAGAGCCTGATGTGGGGCTCGATCCCATAACGTCGGGATCATGCCCTGAGCCGAAGGCAGACGCTTAACCACTGTGCCACCCAGGCACTCCTGTAATATTCCTTTTTAATGGATCTTTGTCTGGTGTTGGAACAAGGTAATGCTGGCCTTGTAGGAGTTTGGAAGGTCTCCTTCCATTTCTATTTTTTGAAACAGTTTGAGAAGAATAAGTATTAACTCTTCTTTAATTGTCTAGTAGAATTACCCAGGAAACCACCTGGCCCTGGACTTTTGTTTTTTTGGGAAATGTTTTATTACTGATTCAGTTTCTTTCTTGGTTATGGATCTGTTTCAATTTTCTATTTCTTCCTGTTTCATTTTTGGTAGTGTATATGTTTCTAGGAATTTATCCATTTCTTCCAGATTACCCAATTTGTTGGCATGTGATTTTTCATAATATTATTTTTAATTGTATTTCTGTGGTGTTGGTTGTGATCTCTCCTGTTTCATTTTTGTTTTTATTTATTTGGGTCATTTCTTTTTTCTTTTTGATAGATCTGGCTAGATGTTTATCAATTTTATTAATTCTTTCAAAGAGCAAGCTACTAGAGCCATCAACTTGTTCTACTGGGTGTTTTTTTATGTCATTTATTTCTGCTCTAATCTTTATTACTTCTCTTTTTCTGCTGGCTTGTTGCTTTTTATTTCTTTTTCTTGCATTACTGTTGGTCATTTGAATATTTTTTTAGAATTGCACTTGATTTTTCTATATTGTTTTTGACCTCATTTTCTAGAAGAGGAGGAAAGAGAGGGTGGGGCTTACAAGTATTCAAAAAAATCTGAAAATTTCCCAAATTTGACAAAAGTCATGAACCTACACATTTTAAAACCTGAGCAAATTCCAAATAAGATAAATCCAGATAAGTTCATAGCAAAATGAATCATAGTCCAAGTCATATAAAGTAAAATCAGAGGAAAATATCTTGAAAGCAGCGAGAGATAAATGATGCCTTACATAGAGCAGAAAACCAATCTGATGACTACAGATTTCCTTTCAAAGAATATGGAGTCTAGCAGGAAGTAGTAAAGCATTTTATTTAAAAAAAATACTGGCTTTCTGGTGTATCTGGATTGTTGCCATTTTCAGTATCAAATATGGGTTATACAAGGTACAAAAATAACCAGGGTACTAATCACCTTGTTCCTCAGTCCTTGAGGTCCCTGGTAGGCTTACCTTCTTTCAGTCTTCCATATTTTTCTAATATTTGTTTTGTATATAATGTCCATAATTTTTACCTGTACTTTTTGTGAGGAATAGAGTAAAATATGTCTACTCCATTTTTCTAAAAGCAGAAATCCAAAAGTAATTTGTTTAACTTTGTCTTAATGCTTTTATTTTGGCCTTATTGAAGTAATTTCTGCACTGCTGAGCAATATTTATACTTGTTTCATTAATGTCACGCATTCCTTTTCGACTAAGTTTTGTTTTATCAAATAGCTAGTTTTCTCTTATATATTCAATCTTTCCTCTTTTAAATAGGCTCATGAGGCCATGAGTGTTAGTTCTTATAGAAGTTTGTTTTATGACCTTGGATAACACATCCTTTATTGAGCTTTACTTTCCCACAACTTTTTTTTAAACATAAAAATGTTTATTTCACATTACTGCGGTCAGGAAGAAACATATTCTTCAGTTCTTTGTCCAAGAGTAAGCCATTTCTTCTGCACTAAATTTGTTCTACTTGTGAGTACTCTGATTCAAACAAATAGAATGTCAAATGTTTTTCACTGGGTTGATCTTGTGTGCCTTGATCCCAATTGTTTATTTAGGGAAAGAATAATTTCCAGGACTGGGGCAGAACTGATGGATCTCTTATGTTATATGTACCCTCACTTTAATGGCTGTGTTATGAATTAGTATAGGGAGTTCATGCTCTTCTTTCCCACCATGTTTCAGTAAAATGCACGTAACAAAGCATTTACTAACTTCACCATTTTTATTGAAGTATAATTAACTTACAACATCAAATTAGTTTTAGATGTCAAGCAAATTGATTCAACAATTCTATACATTACCTAGTGCTCACCATACTGTATGATGTTAACTATTTCTAAGAGTGTAGTTCAGTATTAAATACATTCATAATGTGCTACCAACACCACCATTCATCTCCGGAAAAATTTTCATCTTGTAAAATCAAAACTCTTACTCATTAAACAATAACTCTTATTTTACCCTCTTTATAATACTGAATACTCTAATATTTTTATATAAATGGAATAATGGTATTTGCCATTTTATGACAGGCTTATTTCACTTATCAAAATGTTCCCAAAGTCTTTCATTTTGTTGCATATGTAAGAATTTTCTTCATCTTTAAGGATGAATATTATTCCATTGCATGTAAATATAGCATTTTGTTATCTATTATCTGTCAGTGGAAATTTGGGTTGCTTTTATCTTTTCGCTATTGTGAATAATGATGCTATAAACATGAACACACACATATCTTTGGATCTCTTCTTGCAATTCTTTTGAGTATATATGCAGAAGTAGAATCATTGGATCACACTGTATTTATATTTTCAATTCTTTGAAGAACTGCCAGACAGTTTTCCACAACAACCATTTCATTGTACATTCCAATAAACAGTGCACAATGTTCCAATTTCTTGACATTCTTGCCAGCACTATATTCATTCTTTCTTTTTCTTTCTTTCTTCTTTCTTTCTTTCTTTCTTTCTTTCTTTCTTTCTTTCCATCCTAATGGGTTTTTGGTTTTGATTTACATTTTCCTAATAATTAGTGACCTCAAGCATCTTTACATATGCTCATTGGCCATATGTATATCTTTGAAGAAAGACCTATTCAAGTCCTTATATGATTTTTCAACTACTTGATGAATGTCTAAGGTTTTTTGTATGTTATTGTAAATAAAATTTTCTTAATTTCTCTTTGGGTTGTTCATTGTTATTGTATAGAAATAAAATTGATTTTTGTGTTGACTTTGAATTCTGATACTCGGCTTAATTCACTTCTTAGTGCTAGTATTTTCTTGATGGAGTCTTCATGATTTTCTACATATCAGCTTTCATCTGTAAATAGAGATAACTTTACTTTTTACTTTCCTTGGATCTCTTGTATGTCTCTTCCTTGCCTAATTGTTCTGTCTAAAATTTTCAGTACAGGATCAAATAGAAGTTGCAAACCAGGATTCCTTGCTTTATTCTTGAGAAAAAGATTTCAGTTTTCACCATTTAATGTGATGTAAACTGAGGGTTTTTCCATATATGGCTTTTATTATATTAAGTAGCTTCCTTCTATTCCCATTCTGTTCAATGCCTTTTTAAAAAAGATTTTATTTATTTGTTTATTTGACAGAGAGAGAGACAGCCAGTGAGAGAGGGAACACAAGCAGGAGGAGTGGGAGAGGAAGAAGCAGGCTTCCCAGCAGAGCAGGGAGCCTGATGCAGGGCTCAATCCCAGGACCCTGGGATCACACCATGAGCCAAAGGCAGATGCTTAATGACTGAGCCACCCAGGTGCCCCTGTTTAATGCTTTTATCATGAAAGGTTGATTAATTTTGTCAAATGTTTTTTCTGAATTAATTTGAATAATCATGTGATTTTCTTCCATTTTTTTCTGGTAGTGTGACATATTACATTAACTGATTTTTATATGCTAAATCATCCTTGCATTCCAGGAATAAAACCCAATTGGTCATGATATATAATCCTTTTACTATGTGGCAGAATTCAGTTTGTTAGTATTTTGTTGAGTATTTTTACATCAATATTTATAAAATATATTACTCTGTAATTTTCATGTAGTGTCTTTGTCTGGCTTTGGTATCAGGTTCTTACCTCTTAAATAAGGCCAAAACCACAGCCTGAAAAGAGGGATAATTTTCATAGTAAGCACCCACACAGTAACAATATCAATTCAAAGTAAATTAACTAAAAAAATGATTAGAATTTTCACAAGTTAAAATTTTCATATATGTTCCACTGTTGCTGGATATGTAATTTGGTACATCCAATATGAAAAAACTAGTATTGAGGTGCCTCAAAAATTCTTTTTTTTTAAATAAAATGACCATATGATTCAGCAATTCTACTTTTTGGTATTTCTCTGAAGAAACTGAAAACACTAATTGAAATGTAAGCAGTCCAATGAAACTACGGGATGAATATTTGATAGAATTAACAAGAATGATAAATCCCTAGCCAGACTTAGCAAAAACAAAATAAACAGGATATCCAAAATATAAAATCAAGAATGAAAGAGAAGAGATCTGAGCCAACACCATGGAATTACAAACAAGTGTAAAAGAATATTATAAGTCATTATATGCCAACAAAATAGGCAATCTCTAAGAAATGGGCAAATTATTAAAAACATATGAACTATCAAAACTGAAACAGGAAGAAATAGAAAGCTTGTACAGACCAAGAACTAGCAAAGAAATTGAATCAGCAATCAAAAATCTCCCAACAAACAAGAGTCCAGGGCCAGATGGCCTCCCAGGGGAATTCTAACAAACATTTAAAGAGGAATCATTACCAATTCTTCTGAAACTGTTCCAAAAAATAGAAATGGAAGAAAAACTTCCAAACTCATTCTAAGAAGCCAGCATTACCTTGATCCCCAAACCAGATAAAGACCCTACTAAAAAAACAATTACAGACCAATATCCCTGATGGACATGGATGAAAAATTCTCAACAAGATACTAGCTATTTGGGTCCAACAGGACACTAAAAGGATTATTCACCATGATCAAGTAGGATTTATTCCTGGGCTGCAGGGGTGGTTCATCATCCACAAAACAATCAATGTGATAAATCATATTAACAAAAGAAAGGATAAGAACCATATGATCCTCTCAATAGATGAAGAAAAAGCATTCGGCAAAATACAGCATCCTTTCTTGATAAAAACTTTAAGAAAGTAGGGATAGAAGAAACATACCTCAACATCAAAAAGGCCAAACATGAAAGAGCCACAGGTAATAGCATACTAAATGGGGGAAAACTGAAAGCTTTTCCCCTAAAGTCATGAACACAACAGGGATGTTGACATTTACTCCTTTTGTTCAACACAGTACTGGAAGTTGTAGCCTCAGAAATCAGAGAACAAAAGAAATAAGTCATCCAAACTGACAAGAAAGAAGTCAAACATTCACTTTTCACAGAAAACATGATACTCTATGTTGAAAACCTGAAAGACTACATCAAAAAATTTCTAGAACTGATACAAGAATTCAGCAGTAACAGTATAAAAAAAAAGTGAACAGAAGTCTGTTGCATTTCTATACACCAATAATGAAGCAGCAGAAAGAGAAATCAAAGAATTAATTCTGTTTACAATTGCACCAAAGGAATAAACCTAACCAAAGAGGTAAAAGATCTCTACTCTGAACTATAGACTACTTATGAAAGAAATTGAGGAAGACACAAAGAAATGGAAAAACATTCCATGGTCATGGGTTAGAAGAACAAATATTAAAATGCTATACTACCCAGGGGCATATGGGTGACTCAGTTGGTTAAGCATCTGACTCTTGATTTTGGCTCAGGTCATGATCTCAGGGTTATGAGATTGAACCCCACACCGAGCTTTAGATGTACTGTATGGTGACATAATATAATAAAAAATCATTAAAAAAATAAATAAGTAAAATACTTTTTATAAAGAAAGGATAAGAAAATATCTCTCAGAAGATAAAATGAAAAATGAGGGTACGGATAGGAAATGGGAATGAGAGTAGGCACCAAGGGAGAACTAATGGGTGGTTGGATAGGTGAATTACTTTTGGTGGTTATAAAAAATAATAGCCAAGGTCTGAAGGCAACCTAAGTGTCCACCCATATATGAATAGATAAAGAAGAACTGGACACATATAGAATGAAATATTATTCAGCCATAAAAAAATAAAATCTTGCCATTTTCAACTACATGGATGGACTTAGAGCATATAGCGCTAAGTGAAATGATTCAGTCACAGGAAACCGAATACCATATGATTTCACTTATATATGGAATTTAGAAAAAAAAACAAATTAAAAAGAAAAAAGAAAAAAAAACAAAAGAAAAAAAGAAGAAGAAAAAGAAAATTAAAAAGAAAAAAGGAGAGAAACAAAAAAAAACATACTCCTAAATACGGAGAACAAGCTGGTGGTTGCAGGATGGGAGGTGGGTAGAAAGATGGGTGAAATAGATAAAAGAGATTAAGAGTATACTTATCTTGATGAGCATGGAGAAATGCATAGAATTATTGAATATATTGCACATATGAAACGAATATAACACTGCATGTTAATTATACTTTACTGTTTCCACACAAATTTAAGGGCTGTTTGTTCCAGTTCTTTGAAAAATGTCATTGGTATTTTGATCGGGATAGCATTGAAAGTGTAGATTGCTCTGGGTAGCATAGACATTTTAACTATGTTTATTCTTCTGATCCATGAGCATGGAATATTTTTCCATCATTTTGTGTCTTCTTCAATGTCTTTCAAGAGTTATTTGTAGTTTCTAGAATATAGATCCTTTATGTCTCTGGTTAAGTTAATTCCAAGATAATGTATGATTTTTGGTGCTATTATAAATGGGATAGATTCCCTAATTTCTCTTTCTTCAGTCTCATTGTTCATGTATAGAAATGCAACTGATTTCTGAGCATTGATTTTGTATCCCGCCACATTACTGAATTGTTCTATAAGTTCTAGTAGTTTGGGGATGGAGTCTTTTGGGTTTTCTATATAGAGTATCATCTCATCTGCGAAGAGAGACAGTTTGACTTCTTCTTTGCCGATTTGGATACCTTTGATCCCTTTTTCCGTCTGATTGCTGTTTCAAGGACTTCTAGTACTATTTTGAATAAAAATGGCGAGAGTGGGCATCCTTGTCCTGTTGCTGATCTTAACGGAAAGGCTTTCAGCTTTTCCCCATTGAGAATGCTATTCACTGTAGGCTTTTCATAGATAGTTTTTATGAAATTGAGGAATGTACCTTCTATCCCTACACTCTGGAGGGTTTTAAGCAGTAAAGGATGCTGTATTTTGTCAAATACTTTTTCTGCATTAATTGAGAGAGTCATATGGTTCTTGAATCTTTTCTTGTTGATATGATCTATCACACTGATTTGCAAATGTTGGACCACCCTTGCATGGGAGGGATGAATCCCACTTGGTCTTGATGGATAATCCTTTTAATATACTTTTGGATCCTATTAGCTAGGATCTTGTTGAGAATTTTGGTGTCCATATTCAGCAGGGATATCGGTCTGTAATTCTCCGTTTTGATGGTGTCTTTGCCTGGTTTGGAGATCAAGGTAATACTGTCCTCATACAATGAGTTTGGTAGTTTTTCTTTGGTTTCTATTTTTTGAAACAGCTTCAGGAGAATAGGTATTATTTCTTCTTTGAATGTTTGGTAGAATTCCCTGGGAAATCCGTCAGGCCCTGGACTCTTGTTTTTGGGGAGGTTTTTGATCACTGCTTCAATCTCTTCATAATTAATTGGTCTGTTTAAATAATCAATTTCTTCATGTTATACTCTTGGTAGTTTATAGGTTTCCAGGAAGGCCTCCATCTCTTCCAGATTGCTTAATTTATTGGCATAAAGCTGTTGATAAAGTTTCTAATGATCCATCCTATTTCATTGGTGTTCATTGTGATCTCTCGCCTTTCATTCATAAATTTATTTATTTGGGTCCTTTCTCTATTCTTTTCAGTAAGTCTGGCCAGTGGCTTATCGATCTTATTTATTCTTTCCAAGAACCAGCTTCTAGTTCTGTTGATCTGCTCCTGGTTTCTAATTCATTGATCTCTGTTCTAATCTTGGTCACCTGCCTTCTCCTGCATGGGTTAGACCTATTCTACTGTTCCAGCTCCAGCTTCTTGACGTGAGAATGTAAAAACTGCATTTTAGATTTTTCTATTCTTTTGAGTGAGGCTTGGGTGGCTATATATTTTCCCCTTAGGACTCCCTTAGCATTGTCGCAGAAGTTTTTGACCGATGTGTTTTCATTCTCATTGGTCTCCAGAAATTGTTTAAACTGATTTTTTTTAATTACCTGATTTACCCAATCATTCTTGAGCAGGATGGTACTTAGTTTCCAAGTGTTTTAGTTTCTTCTAAACTTTTCCTTGTGATCGAGTTCGAGTTTCAAAGCATTGTGATCTGAGAATATGCAGGGAATAATCTCAGTCTTTTGGTATCGGTTAAGACCTGTTTTGTGACCCAGTATATGGTCTATTCTGGAGAAAGTTCAATGTGAATTCGAAAAGAATGAGTATTCTTTTGTTCTGGGGTGTAGTGCTCTATATATATCTATGAGGTCCATCTGTTCCAGTATGTCTTTCAAAGCTCTTGTTTCTTTGTTGATTTTCTGCTTAGGAAATCTGTCTATTGCTGAGAGTGGAGTGTTGAAGTCCCCTACAATTAATTTATTATTATCTATATGTCTCTTTATTCTGGTAAAGAGTTGGCTTAGGTATCTATGTTGGGGGCATAGATATTTATAATTGTCATATCCACTTGTTGGATAAATCCTTTAAGAATAATATAGTGTCCTTCTGTATCTCTCACTACAGTCTTTAGTTTAAAATCTAATCTGTCTGATATGAGAATTGCTACCCCAGCTTTCTTTTGAGTTCCATTGGACTGAAAGATGGTTTTCCATCCCTTCACATTCAGTCTGGATGTATCTTTAGGTTCAAAATGAGTCTCTTGTAGACAGCAAATGGTTGGGTCATGTCTTTTTATCCAATCTGCCACCCTGTGGCATTTTATGGGAGCATTTAGGCCATTCACATTGAGAGTGATTATTGAGAGATAAGATTTTAATGATGTCATGTCCTGTGAAGTCTTTGTTTCTATAGATTGCAAATTTCTGTTCTGTATCACTCTTGGGGCATTTTTCTTTTATAGAACCCCCCTTAATAACTCCTGTAGGGCTGGTTTGGTGGATAAAAATTGCTGCAGTTTCTGTCAATCCTGGAAGTTCCTTATCTCTCCATCAATTCTGAATGACAGCCCTGCTGGATGAAGGATCCTTGGCTGCATGTTCTTCTCAGATAGAGCTTTGAAAATACCCTGCCAACCCTTCCTAGCCTGCCAGGTCTCTGTAGACTCTGACCTTATTCTGATATTTTTCCCTCTGTATGTAAGGATTTTCTTCCCCCTGGGCACTTTCAATATTGTATCCTTGGATCTAATATTTACGAATTGCACTTATGACGTGACGTGGTGTAGGGCTGTTCTCATTGACCTTGGGAGGGGTCCTCTCTGCTTCCTGGACATGAATGCTTGTTTCTTTTGCCAGATTAGGAAAGTTCTCAGCTACAATTTGTTCAAATATCTCTTCTAGACCTCTCTCTTTCTCCACTCCCTTGAGGATGCAGATGATTCTGACATTGGAACGATTCATTTAGTCAGGAATCTCCTGTAATCTACATTCTTGAGATTGGATTTCCTTTAGGCAATCTGTTTTAACTGAAATTTGTGTGGGGGGCGCCTGGGTGGCACAGCGGTTAGGCGTCTGCCTTCGGCTCAGGGCGTGATCCCGGCGTTACGGGATCGAGCCCCACGTCAGGCTCTTCCGCTATGAGCCTGCTTCTTCCTTTCCCACTCCCCCTGCTTGTGTTCCCTCTCTCACTGGCTGTCTCTATCTCTGTCAAATAAATAAATAAATAAAATCTTAAAAAAAAAATAAATAAATTTGTGTGGAACCAGAAAAGACCCCGAATCTCCAAGGAATTGTTGAAAAGGAAAAACAAAGCTGGGGGCATCACTTTGCATACTTCAAGCTATACTACAAAGCTGTGATCACAAAGAAAGCATGGTACTGGCACAAAAACAGACACATAGAACATTGGAACAGAATAGAGAACCCAGAAGTGCACCCTCGGTTCTTTGGGCAGCTAATCTTTGACAAAGCAGGAAAAAAAACATCAGGTGGAAAAAAGACAGTCTCTTCAATAAATATCAGTGGGAAAATAGGACAGCTATATGCAAAAGAATGAAACTTGACCACTCTCTCACACCATACACAAAGATAAACTCCAAATGGATGAAAGACCTCGATGTGAGACAGGAATCCATCAAAACCCTAGAGGAGAAGATAGGTTGCAAACTCTTTGACATCGGCCACAGCAACTTTTTTCACACATCTCCAAAGGCAAGAGAATCAAAAGAAAAAATCAATGTGTGGGATTTCATCAAGATAAAATCTTCTGCAAAGCCAAGGAAACAGTCGAAAAAACTAAAAGGCAACCCACGGAATGGGAGAAGATATTTGCAAATGACACTACAGATAACAGACTAGTATCCAAGATCTACAAAGAACTTCTCAAACTCAATACACGTGAAACAAATAAACAAATCAATAAATGGGCAGAAGATATGAGCAGACACTGTTCCAATGAAGACTTAGAAATGGCTAAGACAGATGAAAAAAATGTTCAAAATCATTAGCCATCTGGGAAATTCAAATCAAAACCACCTTGAGATACCACTTTACACCTATTAGAATGGCAAAAATGGACAAGGCAGGAAACAACAAATGTTGGAGAGGATGTGGAGAAAGGGGATCCCTCCTACATTGTTGGTGGGAATGCAAATTGGTACAGCCACTTTGGAAAACATTGTGGAGTTCCCTTAAAAAAGTTAACAATTGAGCTACCCTATGATCCAGCAATTGCACTACTGGGTATTTACCCCAAAGATGCAAATGTACTGAAAAGAAGGGGCACAGGCATCCCAATGTTCATAGCAGCATTGTCCACAATAGCCAAATCATGGAAGGAGCTGAGATGCCCTTCAACAGATGACTGGATTAAGAAGATGTTGTCCATATATACAATGGATTATTACTCAGCCATCAGAAAGAACGATTACCCAACATTTGCAGCAACATGGACGTGTCTGGAGGAGATTATGCTAAGTGAAATAAGTCAAGCAGAGAAAGACAATAATCATATGATTTCACTCATTTATGGAACATAAGAAATAGGAAGATCGGTAGGAGAAGGAAGGGAAGAATGAAGGGGGGGACAGAATGGGGAATGGACCATGAGAGTCTGTGGACTCTGGGAAACAAACTGAGGGATTCAGAGGGGAGGAGTTGGGGGATTGTGATAGGCCAGTGATGGGTATTAAGGAGGGCACATATTGCATGGTGCACTGGGTGTTATATGCAAGTAATGAATCATGGAACATTGCATCAAGAACTGGGGATGTACTGTGTGGTGACTAATACAACAAAATAAATATTATTAAAAAAATAATTATACTTTAAAAAAGAATAGGTGACCAGGAGGTCAACCAAATGGGTCAGTAGATTGAAATATATTGAGAAGACAAAGGATACAAAAATATTTTTAAAAGAGATCAATAAGAAAATAGCATTGGTTTAAGTAGTAGAATGACAAGTGGGTTTAAGATCAATCTGAGATCAGTGTTTAGAGTATTTTTGGGAAATACAATCAAAAATGAAAATTTCCCCAAATTCAGAAATCTTTTCCACAAAGGGCATTAAAAAAAGAAGAAGAAAAAGAAAGAAAGAAGAAAGAAATAAAAGAAAAGAAAAAAAAAAGAAAAGAAAAGACTTTTTTATTGAATATGCATTAAACTAGAATGTAATATTACAGGCCTTCTCCTAAGAGATTGCAAAGACATAAAGGAACCTCACTCCCATATATAGCTAAGCATATCTGATTTATTATATACATGTATTCAAGATAAGCAATGACTAGTCCTCAAGTAAGAATGCTTTGCAGCTCTTGTCAAAGTAAGTTCATCCTAACAACCTGGTAATTGGGATGACTGTCTGTAGTAATTCATTAGCTTTATCCAGAGGAAAACCAAACTTCTCATGGTTTTGTTTGTTTGTCTATTTCTATGGTTTTGTTTTGTTTTGTTTGTCAAAAGATAGTTTGCAAGTTGGAGCAAGGCACCCACAAATGCTAGGCTCTCACCATTCCACCCTGAGAGAGAGCAATGTGTCTCCGAATGTTTGCATTTCAAAAAGATGGCTCTCAACGTGTTCGATTTTTAAAGCCATGAAGAAGTACTTACACCAAGTTTCCTAAGGCAAATTGTCTGAGAAAATTGAGGGAAGAAAAATTTCTATCTCCATTTTCAAAAGGGAGAATTAAGCTTCTAATTTTTCACTTTCATTTGTCCTTATAATATGAAGATAATAATAATATGAATTAAAATTGTCATTCTTCTTTTTTAAGTATTATAAATTAAAAGCAAAGGACTAGGCAAAATACTGTGTAAATATTATTCAATTTATATCTTAAAACCCAAGAGATAAGTGTTATTGTTATTATCATTGAACAAGGGAGAAAACTACAGTGTAAATAAGTGGCTTGCCAGAGTTCAAACAGCTACAACATTGCGAAGCTAGATTTGTGAACTGAGACTTTTCTGGTTCCAAAGCTCTAAGAATTTCTTTTTTTTTTAGTGTAAGTGGATTCTTTATTTTATTTTTTATAATAATATTTTTTATTATATTATGTTAGTCACCATACAGTACATCCTTGGTTTTTGATGTAAAGTTCCATGATTCATTAGTTGTGTATAACACCCAGTGCACCATGCAATATGTGCCCTCCTTAGTACCCATCACCAGCCTATCCCATTCCTACTATGCAGCAGCACCCCATAAAGACAGAAGTAAAACTTACAATGCCTGACTTGGTAGTGAACCAGTGAGGTGTTGAACTAGAACAACCCTTCACTAGAGGCAGAGAACTAAAGCCTAAGGGACTGAGTGAGGGTTAAGTGTCTTTAGATAAAGTTTAGAAAGTTGTGCAAAAAAGGAAGCCAAGCAGATCATTATACAATCAAGAAATTTGCATAGTTAAATTCCAATTGTATTAAGATAGTCAAAGGCAGGGAGTCTTTTCCCTGGATTAATTCAGGAAGAAAATACCACTGCAAAGATAGCATCCGAAGTCCTTGTATAATTTACAATTAGAAGTAAAACTCCCCATCTTGAAGCCTACAAAAATGAACAGGTCTGGCAGGTAATTTTACATTAAAAAGTAGTATTTACAATTTTAATCTATTATAAAACTAATTCATGCTTGACACCAAATATTTGAAATATTAGAAAAACTCATAAAATAAAACAAAAATTACTCTAACTCCATTGTCCAAATATATTCCCTGTTAGCATTGTGGTGCATGTCCCTCCAAAAATTTTGTTCCTTTAATCAGCACTACTGCACATGTTTGAAAATCTCCTATTGCTATGAGAGATCACAAGTGTCTAAAACTATTTGTTTGGAGAGGAAGGTTCCATTAAGGCTCTGACACCTCTGCCCATTTGGCCTCAATGGCTCCTGAAACCAGCCTTTGTTTGCTTAATAGTGATGATAAAAATCACTTCCCCTGCAGTGGCTGAGGCATCAAAGCTTTTCTTGTTTAAATACCTCATCAGCGTTGCTTTGAAACTTTGGCGATTGGAACATCAAGGTGTTTTTAATCAAGACCAATTGCAAAATCCTCTTTTGATAATTCATGCAAACCATCACCGAAATACATATAATCAATTCCTTCAGCCACTTCAGGCCTATAAAAGGGAGTTAATCCTTTAGACCACCAAATCCCACTTGGCTTCTATAAAGATTGTTTTCAATAAAAGTTCCTGAATTAAAAAGAGAGAGAGAGAGGGAGAGAAACTAGCAAATTCTATGAAAGAGATGAAAGAACTGTGGGGAAAATTATTTGTAGAATCTAGCCAAATCCCATTAGCTAGTTCTGAATAAAAATTAAATAAAAATGACAAGGGTGGATCAATGTAAAATACATGAAGGAACAAGCCTTCTGTAGGTATTATGCAAGTTTTGGTAAGATTTCAACTTCCAGCAATGTCAAAGGATAAGATCCACTGTAGTTCAAGATAGAGATAAATAAATTCCAGAGTCACATCTGTAGAGAAGATTCAGAGTAGTGGAAGGGTCTTATGAAAGAATATAAGAGAACAAAATGTAATCCTGCTAAATATTCATGTAATATTTTGTTTTCAAAATTCTTTTATGTGTGTTAATTAAACTTTAGTAGATATTATTAGTGTTATTTTCAAAACACTGAGGCTTGCAGAAATTAAATAACTTACTCAAGAACAGTTGGGATTTTAATTTAGGTCAATCTAATTACAAAACCTTGACTTTAAACTACTGTGATATCTTCCTCTTAGATAAATTACTCTAATTATATTAAAATTGATTACATTCAACATTTTACTACTAAGAATCATTTTTACCATGTAATTTTCCCCATAGATCTTTCATCCTGAAAAATTTTACTTATCAAAAATGTATATCATTTATTTAATATGTATCTCCAAGTGTATTAAATTCTAGTAAAAAGTGAAATTAAAAGGATAATTTAGCCTGTAAACTTTATCAAACCTAAATATGATTCATTCATGAGACTACTTCAAAAATTGAAAATACTTGTTTTAAAGCTTGTGGAACCTCATTACAATTACTTTTTATGACTTCCATTGAGAATGAATGCTTCTCTGTTATTCTAAAGCCATGTTGGTATGTAACATTTGATAATATTAATAGAATAGAGAGGTTTCATAACTTTCTCAAGGTCATACAGCTAGTGAAACTAAGAATTAAATTTGCTTCTCTTTGTGAACAATTTTTAATATGCTGTACTTATGACTTGTGAGGGTCAGAGGAGAGCCAACAACTAAACTGACAGAAGATAATAGTCTTCCTGAGTTTCTAGCACATACCAAATTATTAGAAGCCTTCTTCAAAGGATAAGCATAGCTCTATGCAATATTTTGTAGAATTCAACCATGTAAACTAGGTTATTAAAATGGCTGTTATTATGAATAAAACTACTATTCCTTTAACTCTTTAGCTTACATTTAAAATGGATAGACCCTAGATATAGTAACTTTCACCAAAATAATGACCCTGTAATTGAATATAATATAAATGTAAATCTAATTTATATGCCCAGGTAAATCCCTGAAATAGTCATGAAATAGTGAAGTTCTCACCAATTTGTAAGTCTGAATGGCAACTCAAGAATTCATTAGTTTTCTTGTCCTACAATTTTATGAAAACCATCTTAATCAAGGCACATTGTTAATAATCAGTTTTGATGTTCTTTTTATTCTGCCATTACAGTGGCAATGTAATTCATATTTATGATATTTTATATATATATATACACATACATTTATATGTGATTTAAAAAATGCTATTTGCTAATCCTCACCATTACATTTATAAAGTTGCATACAGAATTCATTCCATATGCTAGAAAAAGTGAAGGGATATATAAATTCTGATTGGCAAGCTAGCCAAAATATTTTAGTGATTTTTTAGAAGACAGAATAGCAATTGCCAAACAAGACCACAATAGATATAACAGTAGACTTAATTGTCATACTGAAAAAGAGACAGAAAAATAAATATGCTGTACTAAGCAGCACTATATAAATTCTCCTGACTACCTTTAATTGTCAGGATTATTTCTAGTCCCTTAGTAGTTTTAGCTAGTGGAAATTTGCCCACTTTAACGAATTTAGAAGACTAGTTTCTCCCATGTGCCAGAGCAATGTTTCCAAACTCTCAGTAATTTGCCTCCCTCATTTAAGAAATTTGCAATATTTACTTATAATCATTATTATTATTTACTTAATGTTTAGGAAAATGTCTTAAAACATTCCCAGAAAATGTGTTATTATTATTAATAATGAGATATCTAGATGAAATACTACAACTAATCCTGTCCTTCATACAATGTATCTTTCTTTAGAATTCAAGGAGTTCACCATGTCCTAAAGTGTGACACAATATAATATATATTAATTTAGGTGTTAGGAGTGAAAATGTTATTGAAAATTTTTGACAAATACTAGAGAACTTCCTCTTATTCAATTACCTCAAGCATTTAAAACACAACTTCTGTCTAAGAATGTATTGAACTTCCACGTGTTTCTGAAATGACTATCATAAATCTTGCAATTTCTCATAGCCCTGTTCTTAATATACAATTTTAACAAGCTTCATTTTGTCAAAGCTAAATAACAAATTAGAAGGAGAAATAAGACTGATTAGAGGCAGGCATTACATAAGCAATAGAAAAAAATGGCAGATTTCCTGATGTAAAAAGTGACCAAAAAAAACCCAGTGAACCATCTTCCTACATTTTCTACTAGAGAATACCCACAATAATGGTAACATTTAAGTATCAAAAATATTAAATTACATTTGGTATCCTTTATTTAAGAAAACATAGAAACATGTAATTAAAAATTCATCCAAAAAGGTTAAAATTATATAAGTTGCTTGTAGAAAAACACTTCACTTATCTGTAAAATTTACATATGCAAAACATTGCACTTGTAACATGGCTAGGCAAATAAACTGGCATTATACTTTTGTTAAAAAAATGGAAGCCTCTGACTTTATTTTGGAGTCATTTTAATTGAGCTAGATACAGTCAAGTTCATGATTATTTTTTAATCAGAGAGAGATTTAGTCATTAGGTAAAACAAAGCCCAAATACTGAGAACTATCCATACCATAAAACCAGAAACTACTGCATACTAATCAAATTGCATAAGCAATGAATTCTGAGCCATTATTGGTGATCTATAGGAAGTAGAGATTTTAGCTTAAGTTAGCCCTATGAGAAAGAAAGAATAATAGAACACAAAATATCAACCAAATCAGGGTCACCTGTGTAGCTCAGTCGATTTAAGCATCTGACTCTTGATCTTGTCTCAGTTCGTGATCTCAGAGTTGCAAAGTTGAGCCCCATGTAAGGCTCCATGCTCAGCAGGGAGTCTGCTTGAGATTCTCTCTCTCCATCTCCCTCTGCCCCTCCCCGTATGCTCTCTCTCTCTCTAAAATAAATAAATAAATAAATAAATAAATAAATAAATAAATAAATAAAAATTTTTAAAAATGTCAGCCAAATCCTAACTTTGGAGTATAATCTTATTGTGAGACACCATTTCCATATTATTAAGAGTTGTTCCCACTTATCAGAACATAAAAATTTGTTAATCCTCACCATTACATTTATAAATGTAGGATTTGGCTGACATTTTTAAAAATATTTATTTATTTATAATATTTGTTTATATAATTATTATAACAACCAACACCACAGGAAATAAAAACAGTTATAAGACATTATGAAAAACTATATGCCAACAAATTGAACAAACTAGAAGAAATGGAAATACTCCTAGAAACACATAAACCAGCAAAACTGAAACAAGAAGAAATAGAAAATTTGAAGAGACCAAGAACCAAAAAAGAAATTGAATCAGTAATCAAAAAATTCCCAACAAACAAAAGTCCAGGAACAGATGACATCATAGGCAAATTTTACCAAACATTTAAAAAACAGTTAATACCTATTCTTTCAAACTATTCCAAAAGTAAGGTAAACTTCCAAATTCATTGTATGGAGCCAGCATTACACTGTTGAAAAAACCAGATAAAGACACCACTGAAAAAGAGAATTACAGGCCAATATCCCTGATGAACACAGATGAAAAAATCCTCAACAAAATACTAGTAAATTGAATTCAGCAATACATTAAAAAATTATTCACCACAATTAAGTGGAATTAATTTCTGTGTTGCAAAGAAGATCTCATCTTTGGAAATTGTTCAGTGCGATACATAACATCAATGAGAGAAAGGATAAGAACCATATTATTATTTTTTAATTTTTTGTTTATGTTTTCACTTAAATCCTGTTACTTAACATACAGTGTTATATTAGATTCACCTGTACAATATAGTGATTCAATACTTCCATACACCACCTTGCACTTATCAGAGCAAATGCACTACAAATCCCCATCACACATTCCCCCACCCACCTCCCCAGGGGTAACCATTAGCTTGTTCTCTATAATTAAGAGTATGCTTCTTGGTTTCTCTCCTTCACTCTCTTTTTATCTCTTTGCTCATTTCCTTTGTTTCTTAAATTCCACATATGAGTGAAATTATATGGTATTTGTCTTTCTCTTATTGTGTTATTTCACTTATAATATTCTCTAGCTCCATCCATATCATTGCAAATGGTAAGATTTCATTCTTTATGGTTGAGTGATATTTCATTGTGTGTGTGTGTGTTTGTGTGTACATATACATACCACATTTTCTTCATCCATTCATCAGTCTATGCATAAATGGGTTGTTTCCATAATTTGGCTATTGTAGGAAAACAACATGGAGGTTCCTTAGAAATATAAAAATGGAATTACCCTATGATCCAACAATTGCACTACTGGGCATTTTCCTGAAGAATAGGAGAGCAGTAATTCAAAGGGATACATGCACCCATATATTTATTGCAGCATTATTTACATTAACCACAAATATAGAAGCTGACCAAGTATCTGTCAATTGATGCATGAATAAGGAAGGAAGTGATATATATAAAGAAGTGATATATATATAATATATATACAAATATATACTGTGAGGACCTGGTGATTATGGAATTGTTGAATAATTATATCATACATCTGAAAGTAATAAAAAAACTATATGTTTAAAAAATCAATACTATTTTTTAAAGATTTATATTTTTATTTTAGAGAGAGAGAGCCTGCAGGGGGGAGGGGCAGAGGGAGATAGAGAGAGAAACTCCAAGCAGACTCTGCACTGAAAGTGAAGGCTGACATGGGGCTTGATGACCCTGAGATCATGACCTGAGACAAAACCAAGAGCTGGATGCTTAACCAACTGTGCCACTAAAGAGCCCCCCCCCAAAATCAATACTATTAAGCATCTTCCTCAGGCTGAACCTTTTTATTTCCCCATGACTTATTCAGTCCATAACTGTAAGCTTGTGCCTTCCACTCCCCTTTCCCCAAACCCCAACCCTCTGGCCACCATCCTTCTGTTCTCTGTATTAACCAATTGGATTCTTCTTTTTGTTTGTTTATTCACTTTTTTATTTCCAATTATGATTTCAATCATATATTTTATATATATATATATTATCACATCTTCCTTATCCATTTGTCTATCAAGGATTCAGGTCACTTCCATATATTGGTTATTGCAAATTATGCTGCAAGAAACATGGGGGGGAGCATATATCTTTTCAGATTAGTGTTTTTGTGTGAATTGGATAAATTCCCAGTAGTGGAATTATTAGATAATATGTTATTTCTGTTTTAATTTTTTGAGGAGCATCCATACTTTTTTCCACAATGGCTATACCAATTTACATTCCTACCAACTGTTCATGAGGGTTCTTTTTCTCCACATCATTGCCAACACTTGTTATTTCTTGTCTTTTTGATGTTAGCCATTTGATAGGTGTAAGCTGATATCTCACTGTGGTTTTGATTTGAATTTACCTGATGATTAGAAAGGAAATTTTAAAACTAATAGAGACCATGTATGGAAAACTTGTAAGTATCAAGAGTGAGAACAAATAAAACATGTCTACTCTCATAACTGTTATTTAACATAGTATTGGAAATTCTCCTGAATTTTATAAGACATAACTAAGTAACTATCTAACAAACAAACAAACAACTAAAAAATAAATATGGGCACCTGGGTGGCTCATTCAGTTAAGCAACTGCCTTCAGCTCAGGTCATGATCCAGGGGTCCTGGGATCAAGCCCCATGTCAGGCTCCTTGCTCAGCAGGGAGTCTGCTTCTCCCTCTCCCTCTACACCACCCCCCTGCTCATACTCTCTCTCTTAAATAAATAAAATCTTAAAAATAAATAAATAACATAGTGATTGGAAAAACAAGAAATAAAGTCCTCCCTGTTTAATTTATAAATAACTGCTCTTCATTAGGTAAGAAAAAGTTGCAGGAAAGAAATATTAGCAAAAAAATCCATTTACAATCACTCCAAATATATGAAATACTTAGATATAAACTTAGTAAACTATTGGCAGGATCTGTATGCTAAAAGAATTGCAATATGATAAAGAAGAAAAACAAAGATCTAAGTAAATGGACAGACTTATCATGTTCATTGGTTAGAAGACTATCTAGAAAAGACAACAATTCTCCTCAAATTGATATACTGGTTTAATAAGATTCCTATCAAACCAGCAAGGATTTTTGTAGACTTAGAGAAGATACTTTTTAAATGTATAAGAAAAGGCCCTAGAATAGTTAAAACAATCTTTAAAGAAAAAGAATAGTGGGAGGAAATACTTTACCCAGTTGTAAGCCTTCTACAGGAGAAAGGCATATTAATTAAGGTGTATGGAATAAAATAGTGATATTGATGGAGGGATGGACATACAGATCAATGGAAAAGAGTAGAGAATCCAGAAATAGATCCACACCAATATTCTCAGCTAAATTTTTACAAAAATTAAAAGCAATTCAGTAGAGGAAGTAGGCTTTTCAAAAAATGGGGCTAAAGCAATTAGATATCCATAAGAAAAACAAACAAAACTTGACCTAAGTCTCACATCTTTTATGTAAAGTAATTCAAATTAGATCACAAACTCAAGTGTAAAATGTAAAACTTAAAATTTAGGAAAAAACATGGGAAAAAACCTTTAGCTTCTAGAGCTAGGAGAAAATGTTCTTAGACTTTTTATCAAAAGCACAGTCCATTAAATTAAAAATTGATAAAATTTAACCATGAAAATTAAAAACTTTTGCTCTCCAAAAGACCTCAGGAAGAGATGAAAAGACAAGATACAGACTGAAAAAATATTTGCTATCCACATATCCAACTAAAGATGAATATATAGAATATATTTTTAAAAACCTTTCAATACTCAAAGTATCTAAACTATCCAATTAGAAAATAGGCAAAAGTGTGAACAGATACTTCACCCAAGAGAGTGTCACAATGACCAAAAATAAATTGCATGTCACGTTTGGAGAAAGTGTTAGGAGTTCCATGTTTCTTAGAATAAAATATTGTTTTTCAAGGATTTCAAAATAACATCAAGAATTTCAATTTTGGACCACCTCCAAGGGAGCCTAAATAGTTTATCTCTAAATTTCTTTCACTTAGGGCAGGTCTCTCAGCACCATAGAGGGCTTTAGAGTAAGGTATGAATGCTTTCCTCAAAAATTATTTTTACCTGAGGAGAAAAGTATCGATCTGTAGAATAAATTATCAGACCAGTAGCAACAAAATGAACTATTTAAAAAAAAAGAAACAAAATTCCACAGGTTAAAATAGAAAAATTATACAATCCAGAGGCCATCTGTTATGGTTATAGCAAATCTCTATCACATTATGTAAATAAACTATAATCGCCTTGCAAAAATATAATTATTTGTCACTAGTTAATAAATATTTAGCTTTTAAAGTATGTTTATTATGTCCTAAAATATGGTTAATTGGTAATGGTATGTTGGTTTATGTGTTTAAAATAAAACTATGGAAAACACCTATTCAGAGCTTGCAGCCATAGCTCCAGATGTTTTTCACCTAGTAGCAACTCATGAGATTTACAGAAATAATACCTAAGAAGAAAAATTAGCTACATTCTATGGAATGTAGCTTCACACACCTAAACCAAAAATATATTGGGAAATGTTACATTTTCAACTTCTTTGTGTTGAATAAAAAAATAAATTGTACAGCATTTTATTTAGTTATAACTCTCACAGTATAGTCAAATAAGGCCAAATATATGATAGATGAAATACATTATTAAAAATGAGAAGATATTGCCAAACAAATTTTGGAAGTTACAAGGAGTGCTAAAAGAAACCACCTATTCAGATGTGAGCCAGATGGAATCTCTAAGCTTTAATTCAAAAAGTCCCATGTGTTCATGATAGTCTTTCCACATTAATCTCAAAGACCCTACCTATCAACAAAGGAATTCTAAACCTTG
Organism: Ailuropoda melanoleuca; assembly: GCF_002007445.2. Classification (NCBI taxonomy): domain Eukaryota; kingdom Metazoa; phylum Chordata; class Mammalia; order Carnivora; family Ursidae; genus Ailuropoda; species Ailuropoda melanoleuca. The sequence continues at coordinate 59,817,557 of NC_048238.1, forward strand.
AATGAAATGTTTGAAGTAAGTGCTTCCAATGGTTGAGAGCTCTTGCATCCAAAATGCCTAATCTCCTCAGCCTGGACTGCTGAACAGCAATTTTTGTGAGGAGATCTCTTCATTTATAATTAACAGAAAGTACTGCAATCAAGTCAGAAAACCTCTTACAGCTCCAATGTCACTGAAAGGGCACTTTGACACTGTTTTCCTTAGTAGGCTAATAAAATGGGAATTTGTAGGTTATGAGATTGGTGCTACCTTAAGTGGATCTTGTATTATTTGGTATACAAAAGTAGTTTTATTACATTTTTATGCCTGCCATTTCTAGCTAAATTTCCATGATCAGATTAGGATAGCAGGAAAGCACTACATTTAAAAAGTCTTTGTAGAAGGAGATACTCATCAAATTCTTTGGTTTTCTCTATAGTTGAACATAAGATATAACTTTTTTTGCCTAAATAAAGCTTTGTTAATGCAAATGTCCACTTCAAGGAATTTCTGAAGCAGGTTTAGAGTGAACAAAATTGTGAATAGAAAACTTTTGTTTTTGGTGGCTTCCATCTCATCTTTCAGTGACCTTTCTTTCCTTTTCCCAACCCTCGACAAAACACTAAAGGCTCAAACCCTTCATGTGGCCTTCCAGCAGTCCAGGCTTTTTCACAGTCCCATCTACAAAGCTTTCTTTCTTAAAAACCAATTTGTACTGCAGACTTTTCACTCATCCAATTGCCTCCCAAATTTTATTTGTCTGTGTTCTCCTCCTGCTCAAATCTTTACTAGTTAATTTGATAAACTCACTCAACTACTATATAATGAGTGGCAGGTCAAAATGTTTGTATTTAAACAAGACTCTCAGAGATCAAACATTTTAACCACAAAAATATTTTCAGAGAAATATACTAGTGGGGAAGATAGTGGAAAGGCAAGTTCTGTTGTGTCCTTCAAATCACAAATGTAATCAGCTGCCTTCGTACACACATATCACCAATAGTCATTTCATACTGTGATATTCTCAAAAACTTCAAATTCCCAGGGCAAATATATTTAACATCACAGTTTGTTTTATTTTGCAAAGTCTGTAAATCAAAACTTTTACACAAAGAGAAAAAAATAACCATAATATTTATAATTTTCCATGTAAGAATAGGGAAAATTTATAGAACACAAAGATGACCAAAAAGAACAATCCCAGGCAGCTCTCAGGCAATGCTATCTTTGTTAGGGATTATAGACTATGTACATATCCATGATTTTATTTGACCATCACAAAAACCCTATGACACAGTCATGACATAAATATTATTGTGCAATTTTGCAAATGAATGTATGACACAGAAAAGTGAAACCCTCAGTTTGTTTCCCAGAGTCCATAGTCTCTCATGGTTCATTCCCACTTCATAAGTTCCTTATAGATTTTGGATACTAATCATTTATCAGACAAGTTGTTTTAAAAAAATTCTCCCATTCCATAGGCTGCCAAGTTCTTTATAGATTTTGGATACTAACCATTTATCAGATAAGTTATTTTAAAAATATTCTCCCATTCCATAGGCTGCCTTAGTTTTGTAGATTCTTTCCCTTGCTGTACAGAAGCTCTACCTTGATGAAGTCCCAATAGTTCATTTTGCTTTTGTTTCCCTTGACTCCAGAGACCTTTCTAGTAAGAAGCTGCTTCGGCCAAGGTCAAAGAGGTTGCTGCCTATGTTCTCCAATAGGATTTTGATGGTTTCCTGTCTCTCATGTAAGTCTTTCATCATTTTATATTTATTTGTGGGTATGGTGTAAGAAAGAGGTCCAGGTTAATTTTTCTGCATGTTTCTGTCCAGTTTTCCCAACATCTTTTGTAGAAGATACTGTCTTTTTTTCCATTGGGTGCTGCTTCATGCTTTGTCAAAGATTAGTTTACCATATAGTTGTGGGTCCATTTTGGTGTTCTCTATTCTGGTCCATTGATCAATGTGTCTATTTTTGTGCCAGTACCATACTGTCTTATGGTTACAACTATGTAATATAACTTGAAATCCAGAATTGTGTTGCCTCCTGCTTTTTTTTTTCCAGTGTTACTTTAGCTATTTGGGGTCTTTGTGGTTCCATACAAATTTTAAGAATGTTTGTTCTAGCTCTGTGAAAAATGCTGTTGGCATTATGATAGGGATTGCATTAAATGTGTAGATTGCTTTGGGTAATATAGGCCTTTTAGCAATGTTTGGTCTTCTAATCCATGAGCATGGAATGCTTTCACATTTTTTGGTGTCCTCTTCAATTTCTTTTATATGTGTTCTACAGTTTTCAGAGTCTAGATCTTAAAAGATCTTTAGTTAGGTTTATTCCTAGGTATCTTATTATTTTTGTCACAATTACAATGGGAATGATTCCTTGATTTATCTTTCTGCTGCTTCCTTATTGGTGTATAGAAATGCAACAGATTTTTTTGCACATTTATTTTATATCCTGCCACTTTGCTGAATTCATGTATTAGTTCTAGCAATTTTTTTGGTGGTGTCTTTGAGGTTTTCTACATACAGTATCATGCTATCTGCAAATAGTGAAAGTTCAACTTTTTCCCTGCCAATTTAGATGCCTTTTGTTTTTTATTGTCTGATTGTTGGGTCTAAGACTTCTAGTTCTATATTAAACAGTAATTGGGAGGTGCACATCCTCTTGTTCCTGACTGTAGGGGAAAGGCTTTTCATTTTTCCCCATTGAGGATGATATTAACTGTGGGTCTTTCATATATGGCTTTTATGATGTTGAAGTATGTTCCATCTATCCTTACTTTGTTGAAGGTTTTTCAAGAATGGATGCTATATTTTGTCAAATGCTTTTTTCTGCATCTATTTACAGGATCATAGTGTTCGTATCCTTTCTCTTATTAATGTAGTGTATCACATTGATTGATTTGAGAATATTGGACCACCCTGGAAGCCCAGGAATAAATTCAACTTGATCATGGTGAATAATACTTTTAATGTACTGTTGGATTTGATTCGCTAGTATCTTGTTGAGGATATTTGCATCTGTGTTCATCAGATCTGAATTCTCCTTTTTAGTGGGGTCTTTGGTTTTGTAATCAAGGTGATGCTTGCTTTGTAGAATGAGTTTGGAAATTGTCCTTCCATTTCTTTTTTTTTTTAATTTTTTATTATGTTATGTTAGTCACCATACAGTACATCATTAGTTTTTGATGTAGTGTTCCATGATCCATTTCTATTTTTTGAAACAGTTTGAGAATTATAGGCATTAACTATTCTTTAAATGTCTGGAAGAATTCCCCTGGGAGGCCATCTGGCCCAGGACTTTTCTTTGTTGGAGATTTTTGATTATTGATTCAATTTATTTGCTGGTTATGGATCTATTCAAATTTTCTATTTTTTTTCCTGTTTCAGTTTTGGTGGTTTATAAGTTTCTAGGAATTTGTCTATTACTTCCACATTGCCCAGTTTGTTGGTATATAGTTTTTTATTGTGTTATCTTATAATTGTCTGTATTTCTGTGGTGTTGTTTGTGATCTCTTCTCTTTTATACAACATTTTATCTATTTGGATCCTTTCTCTGTTCTTTGTCTTGTTAGGGGTTTATCAATTTTATTAATTCTTTAAAGGAATGGCTCTTAGTTCATTAATGTCTGTGTTCTTTTCCATCTGTTCAAATTATATACAATCTTCAGAATTTGGCTCAAGTTCTTCTTGGCTGAAGAATTATTAGGTAAGTTCCACTCAGGTTGCTCTAAACTTTTTCTGAACTCTCAAAGTAATTCCTAGATGAATCATACTCAGCTTATCCATTGAAGATATGTTTCTATGATTTTTAAAAAAGATTTTATTAATTTATTTGAGAGAGAGAGAGACCATGAGCATGGGTAGAGGGGCACAGAGAGAGGGAGAAGGAGAAGCAGACTCCCTGCTGAGTAGGAGCCTCATGCAGGGTTTGATCCCAGGACCCTAAGATCATGACCTGAGCCAAAGGTGGTCACTTAACCAACTGAGCCACCCAGGTGCCCCTCTAAGATTTTTTAAAATAATTCATTCTCTTGTCTCCTCTTGGTAATGAAATTTAAGCTCTTTGGGGGCAATACTTGTGCCCACATTCCTTTTTTGTATGTAGTAAAATATATAAATATATAATTTCCATTTTTATAATTTTAAGTGTACAGTTCAGTGACATTAAGTATATCCACATTGTTGTGCCACCATCACTACCAACCAGCATTAGAACTTTTTCATCTTCCCTAACTGAAATGCTGTATCCATTAAATGATAAATCATGCCTCTCTCCCCCCAGCCCCAGGAAACCACCTTTATACTTTCTCTATATAAATTTGACTGCTTAAGGTGCCTCATATAATTGAAACCATACAATGTTTGTTCCCATGGCTGACTTAGTTGACTTAGCATTCTGTGTTTGAAATCCATCCATATTGCAGTATGTGTCAAAATTTCATTCTTTTTTAAGACTGAATAATATTCTATTGTATGTAAAAACCACATTTTTCTCATCCGTTTATACATCACTGGAAATTTGGGTAGTTTTCACCTTTTGACTATTGTGAGTAATGCTGTTATAGAACAGTAGTGTACAAATACCTGTTGTTTTCCTTTCTTTCAACTATTTTGTACATATACCCAAAGAAGAATGGCTATATCAGAAAGTAATTCTATGTTTAACTTTTTGTGGAACTGCTATGCTGTTTTCCATGGAAACTGCACCATTTTAATTATTCACCAACAGTGGACAATTGTTCCAATTTCTCTAAATCCTTTCCAATGTTTGTTTCTGTTCATTTTTTTATAAAAGCCATCCTAATGGGTGTGAAATGATATTACTTTGTCATTTTGATTTGCACTCATTATTGACAAGTGATATTGAGCAACTTATTATATGCTTATTAATCATCCCTATATCATCTGTAAAGAAATATCTATTCAAGTCTATGCCCATTTCTTCTTTCTTTTATTGGAATGTAATTAACATAATGTTATATTATTTTCAGATGTACAATATCATAATTCAACAATTCTATACATTACTCAGTCCTCATCAAGGTAAGTATAATTTTTTTTAAAGATTTTTGTTTATTTGACAAAGAGAGCAGGAGAGCACAAGCAGGTGGAACAGGAGAGGGAGAGGGAGAAACAGTCTCCCCCCTGACAAGGGAGCTCGATGCAGGGCTTGATCCCAGGACACTGAGATCATGACTGGAGCTGAAGGCAGATCCTTAACCAACTGAACCACCCAGGCGCCCCAAGATAAGTACATTCTTGATCCCCCTTTATCTATTTCACCCCTCCCACCACCTGCCTTCTTCCTGGCAGCAACCAGTTGCTCTCTTATTTGAATCTGGGGTTTTTTTGTTTTTCTCTTTTTTATTTTATTTCTAAATTCCACATATGAATGAAATCATATGGTATATGTCTTTCTCTCATTGACATATTTCATTTAATATTATACCATCTAGCTCTATCCACATTATTGCAAATAACAAGATTTTATTATTTTTTATGGCTGGGTAGTATTCTATTATATATAATATATATGTAATATATATGTAATATATATTATATACAATGTATATGTAATATATATTACATATAATATATATGTAATATATATTATATATAATATTGTATAAATGATATATACCATCTAGCTCTATCCACATTATTGCAAATAACAAGATTTTATTATTTTTTATGGCTGGGTAGTATTCTATTATATATAATATATATGTAATATATATGTAATATATATTATATACAATGTATATGTAATATATATTACATATAATATATATGTAATATATATTATATATAATATTGTATAAATGATATATACCATCTAGCTCTATCCACATTATTGCAAATAACAAGATTTTATTATTTTTTATGGCTGGGTAGTATTCTATTATATATAATATATATGTAATATATATGTAATATATATTATATACAATGTATATGTAATATATATTACATATAATATATATGTAATATATATTATATATAATATTGTATAAATGATATATACCATCTAGCTCTATCCACATTATTGCAAATAACAAGATTTTATTATTTTTTATGGCTGGGTAGTATTCTATTATATATAATATATATGTAATATATATGTAATATATATTATATACAATGTATATGTAATATATATTACATATAATATATATGTAATATATATTATATATAATATTGTATAAATGATATATACCATCTAGCTCTATCCACATTATTGCAAATAACAAGATTTTATTATTTTTTATGGCTGGGTAGTATTCTATTATATATAATATATATGTAATATATATGTAATATATATGTAATATAATATATATGTAATATATATTATATATAATATTGTATAAATGATATATATATAATAATGTGTAAATATAAAATATAAAATATATTTTTTCACCTCTTCTTTATCCATGTATCTATGGATGGACATTTGGGTTGTTTTCAAATCTTGGCTATTGTAAAAAATGTTGCAATAAATATAGGAATACATATATCTTTTTCCTTTAGTGTTTACTCTTTCTTTGGGTAAACACCAATTAGTGGAATTACTGTATCATACACTAATTTTGTTTTTAGGTTTTTGAAGAACCTAAATACTGTTTTTCACAGTGGCTACACCAATTTTCATTCCCACCAACAGTGCATGAAAGTTCTTTTTATTCCCATATCTTTGCCAACACTTATTTCTTATGTTATTGTTGCCATCATGACAGGTTTATGGTGGTATCTCATGTGGTTTTGATTTGCATTACCTTGATGATTAGTGATGTTGAGCATCTTTTAATGTGTCTGTTGGTCATCAGTATGTTTTCTTGGGAAAAGAAGTCCATTCAGGTTCCTCTGCTCGTTTTTAATTAAAGTTATATTTTGTGTGTGTTGGGGGGGTTGAATTGTACAAATTCTTTTTTTTAAGATTTATTGATTTAAGAGGTAGAGAGAGAGCATGGTGGGTGAAGGGACAGAAGGAGAGGGAGAGAGAGTCTTAACGAGACTTTGTGCTGAGTGTCAGCCCAACGTGGAGCTTGATCTCATGACCCTGAGATCATGACCTGAAGCAAAATCAAGAGTCAGTCATGTAACTGCACCACAGGGGACTCTAAATTGTACAAGTTCCTTATATAGTTTGGATATTGACCCCTATCGGTTGTATCATTTACAAATATTGTCTTCCATTCAGTAGGTTCCTTTTTTATTTTGTTGATCATTTCCATTGTTGTACAAATCTTGCTATTTTGATCTAGTCCCAATAATTTAATATTGTTTTGGTTTCTATTACTTGAGGAGATATATCTAGAAAAAAAATATTTCTACTGTTAATGTCAAAGAAATGATTGCCTGTTTTCTACTAGAAGTTTTATGGTCTCACATTTAATCCATGTTGAGTTTATTTTTCTTTATGGTGTAAGTGGTGCAGTGTCATATTTTTTACATGTAGTTGTCCAGTGTTCCCAGCACCATTTATTGAAGAGATTATCTTTTAATTATATATTCCTGCCTTTTTTGTCATTGATTTTGAAAGAGTGGGTTTAGTTCTTGGTTCTCTGCACTGTTCCACTGTGCAGTAGACTATAAGTCTATTTTTTTTGCCAGCACCATACTGTACTGGCTACTTCATATCTGTAGTATATCTAGAAATCTGAGATAGTTGTGCCTGCATCATTGTTGTTTCTCAAGATCACTTTGGCTACAAGGGGTCTATTGTGGATTTGCCTAAATTTTAGGATTATTTGTCTTACCTCTGTGAAAAATGTTGGTATTTTGACAGGGATTGCATTGGATTTATAGATTGCTTTGGATAGTATGGACATTTTTTATTAGTTATTTAAATTTGGGAGCTTGGAATATCTTTCCATTTGTTTCTGTCATCTTCAGTTTTCTTCATGTTTTATAGTTTTTGGATAACAAGTCTTTCACTTTCTTCATTTAGTTTATTCCTAGGCTTTGTTTTTGTGTGTGTGCAAGTGTAAATTAGATGTTATTTTTAATTTTTGTTTCTGCTATTTCATTATGTGTGTATAGAAATGCAACATATTTTAGTATATTAATTTTGTGGCCAGTGAACTCACTAAATCGATTTATCAGGTCTTGTAGCCTTTTGGTGAGTTTTTAGGGTTTTTTATACATAGTATCATAGAATTTGCAAATAGTGGAAGCTTTACTTCTTCCTTATCAATGTGGATGCCCTTTATTTCCTTTCTTGTCTGATTGCTGCAGTGTCAACTTCCAGTGCCCTGTTGAAGAATATATATCTTCACTATTATAAGGTTCAACTGCTGGGACTGTAGATACCCTTTTGTGTGTAGTTTTCTTTCCCTTCCCCACGGCAGGAGTCACTTTGGATTGGTGCTGGTCTTTGCCTGGGCTGCTAGCAGGGTGTGTCAGGGTAGGAGCCACTTTGGACACAAGCCTACTCAGTGGGACCAGTTGGATGAAGTGGATTCCCAAAAGAATGTTGTGGTGGGGCACATGATGCAACAAGATAGGTAGAGAGTGTTGGCACTGGTTCCTGCAACTGTTTTGCTCTCCTAGCTGTGATGGGAGTGGAAATAAGGCACCCATCAGCTCTTTTGTTCTTGGAGAGGTCTTCTAAAGATATCTGCCCTTCCAGAGCATGTTCTGAAATTAGTAAGTCAATCTCCTTTATATATTTTCCAGGAGCATTAAAACTGTTGCTTCACTGCTGTATCTCAGCCAAGTTGTCATGCTGGCTCTTTAAGGCCAGGGATTCAGTTTCCTATAGCCAGCCTTCTGGCTTTCCAGGAGCTAATCCTGCTTACTATATATATTTATTTGAGAGAAAGCATGACCAGGGGGGAGGGTCAGAGGGAGAGCCAGACTCCCTCTGAGGAGGGAGCCTGGCACAGAGCTTGATCCGAGAGCTCCAAGATCATAACCTGAGCTGAAGGGCAGACACTTAACTGACTGAGCCACCCAGCTGCCCTAACATGCTTATTTATTTTTTGATTTTATTTATTTGAGAGAAGGAGAGAGAGAGAGAGCATGAGTGGAAGGGACAGAGGGAGAAGGAAAGACAATCTCAAGGAGACTTCATGCTGAGCCTGGAGCCTGTTGCAGGACTCAATCTCACTACCCTGAGTTCATGACCTGAGCTGAAATTAGGAATCTGACACTTAACTGATTGCACCACCTAGGCTTCCCTAAGCTTGCTGACTTTTAAAGTACCTGTAAAAATCTTGAAGTTACACCCCAGTAGTTTTCAAAGCCAAATGTTATAGCAATTTGTCTTCCCCATGTGGGTCCTTGTGCTTGGTATGGGATCCCATCCTTTTGCCTCTCCTTGCTTGTAGTGTCCCTCCCTTTGGTGGTTAGTCTTGCTGGGGTTTGGTTCATAACTCTCTTCCCCCCTTATTTTTTTAAAAGTGGCCTCCTCTCTGTATTAACTGTGGAAAAATCTATTTTTCCAGGCTTTGGGTCCTTTTCTGAGTTAGTTTCCCTGATGTGTCTGTTATCTTGGTACATCCCTGTGATGAGGTGAACTCGGAATATTCCTACTCCATCTTCTTCTTTTGCCCATTTTTAATTGTTTTTTTTCTTTTTTTATTGTGGGGTGGGAGGATTTCTTTATTTCTTCTGGATATTAGTTCCTTATCAGATAGATAGTTCTCAAATATTTTCTTCCATTTTGTGTGCCTTTTTTTCACTCTGTTGATATACTTTGGTGAACCTTTTACAAAATTTAATGAAGTCCAATTTATCTATCTTTACTTTTGTTGCTTCACATTGCTTTTTACCCCTCAAAATATTTGGGTTTTTCTTGGTACTTGATACATACTGGCATTAAGATCAAATAAATTTCATTGCTAACTTTCTACTGAATTATATTTTTACATTATCATCCAAAACAGCATTGGCATATCCAACATAAAAATATCACAAGCATCTCTAATATCCTAATGTTCACATATTAAAACTTTTGCATTTGCTCTAAATATTTATATTTAACAGATATTTCTAGAGTGTCATTACGTTTTTAATCAAACAACATGCAATTTATTACATATGAGAAAATTGGGAATAATTGAGAGAAATAAAAACGTTACAGGGCAATAAAATGCCTTGAACCTACCAAAAAATATATTAATCCAGGAGCAAGAGTATAAATTCTCGATTGATGAAACTGACTGCAACATAGAAATGGAAAGCACATTAATTATATCAAATAGCTAATTTTGTTAGCTATGGAAGCTTATGTAGTTCAATATGTTTAGCATTTAGATGATTATCTCATATAGTTGGCAGTTTTCATTCATGGCAAGTGACATTTTCTTAGATACATAATGGACAAAGCATTTCTATGTCAGGAAATGTGTAAGTTACTATCAGAGTGAGAGGTTGTCTAGGTAAAGAGATGAAGAAAGTACAGTCTCTGTTCTTGGACAAATATTTTGTCTGTTCTTTTGTAATTGTATGTTTGCCTTGTTACTCTATTACATACTCAGAACTTCACACAATGTATGGCACATATAGGGCACTTAAGTGTTTGAACAAATGCATAACTAAGAAAACTACATAGTATATTGGAAAGAATGTAACCTCAGTTCAAATATCAAGCACTCATTTCATCTTTCAACTTTGGTTTAAAAAGAATGGTATGAATTTTCTCCAAGTACACAGGAATGTCTGAACAAGTAGTAAGGAGACAAAGTAACTTCAATAACTGCAAACAGAGCAGCTGACGTGTTCCTGGAAAACAGACATTCAACTGGTTGGTTCTTCTGGAAAAACATAAAAGCTACAATTTATATAAAACATTAAAAGTACAGATATATGGATTTTTTCCAAAGGTGGAAAAGTGTAAAGCCACAAAATTCAAGGGAAAAATTTAATGGTCAAGTAAAAAGATGTAAAGTGATGTTAAGGTAAGTTATTAATCATTAATATTTTTCTTGAGAAAGTAAAAGGATCTAAGTAGAAGGTCTGCATACACACCTGACCTGGAAAATTCCCTCTATAATTTTCCACAACAAAAAGAACATATAACGCATTAAAAGTATTAAGCAAAGATTTTTTTTAAATGTAAATAAGAAGTGTTACTGGAAGCTCAGGCATTAGCACAATTTATAGCCTAGAGGAGGACAACTAAAATGATTGAGGGAATAGAGCTATTGTATCAGAATATAATTAAAGTTTTAGGGCTCTTCCTTTTATAATGGAAATTTTAACAGTCTGTAATCTACAAAAGGAGAAGGTGGGAAAGAGAGATATGGTGCTTGTTGACTTAGTTCTTCAGATAATAGCTAATATTTACTGAATGCTTATTATTTATTAAGCACTATGCTAAAATTTTAACATGAATTACCTTATTTAATATTCATAACATACCTAAGGTACAAAACTATTATTTACCCATTTTTGAGACAAAAATATTTAGACTTACTGGGATTAAATTGCTTGCACATCAATTTATAATCACATGGAAGAGGCTGGATTTGAATGTGGATCAGTTTGATGTCATACCACCTGTTCTTAATTTTATAAGATTTATCTATTGATGGGAGAGAGAGAGAGCATGAGCAGGGAGAGAGGTGGAGGGAGAGAATCTCCAGCAGACTCCCCACTGAGTGCAGAGCCCAACTTGGGGCTCAATCTCATGACCATGAGATCATGACCTGAGTCAAAATCAAGAGTCAGATGCTTAACCAACTGAGTCACCCAGGCGCCCCCTCCAACCATGTTCTTAATTTTATGAAACCAGAATAGGGGTGTGTGTGTGTGTGAGAGAGAGAGAGAGAGAGAGAGAGGGGTAGAGAGGATTCTTATGCATATGAATGTTTGTGTTTGTGACAGGGATAATGTTAGAAAGAAGTAATTTTAAAGAGTTAAGAGAAAAATTTTAAGAATTTCAGAGAGAGGAGTCCAAGATGGAGGAGGAGCAGGAGGCTTAAATTTCATCTGGTCCCAGGAATTCAGCTAGGTAGCTATCAGACCATTTTGAACACCTACAAACTCAACTTGAGAATGAAAAAAAGAGTAGCAGCAAATCTATGAACAGAAAAGCGACCACTTTCTGCAAGGAACCCAGTATAAAACAGGTGTTGAGCTTCAGCTCAGGGTTCCAAGATGGTGGAGGAGCAGGAGACCTAAAGTTTGTCTGATCCCAGGAATTCAATGAGTGAGCTACCAAACCATTCTGAATACCTATGAATGCAACTGGAGAATGAAGAAAAGAGTAGCAGAAACTCTATGAACAGAAAAGTGACCACTTTCTTCAAGGAGGAGAAAAGATGGCAGAGGAGTAGGAGACCCTTTCTCAGCTAGTCCCTAGTTGGGCTGGATATCTAACAGACCATCCTGAACACCCACTGAATCATCCTGAGATGCAGGAAGATACATCTGGATCTCTACAAATGAACATCTCCAGTGCTGAATATTGAGATATGAAGTGGGGAGCCAGCCATGAATCTGTGCACAGATATAGGAAGATAAATGGAAGGGGAAGGGAGCCTCCGTGCTTGGGCTCTGGGAAGCAGTAGCCACTTGTGCTGGGGAGCGGGTCAGACTCGTAGACTGGCACACGTGAGAGAGCAGACTGAGACCATGAGACTGGGAATGCACACAACCAGACTGAAAACTGGAGCTCCGGAGCCCTTGCTGGAATCAGAGTAAAACCGGGAGCTCAGGAGCACACGCATGTCCAAACTGAAAACTGGAGCTCTGGAGAGTACACTCGAACTAGACTGAAACCAAGAGCTCTGGAGAGTGCACGCAACCAGACTGAAAAACAGCACTCCAGAGTGCACATGAACCATACTGAAACAGGAAGCTTGAGAGCACCGCAGGAACTGTGGCGGCTGGTGGTGTTAGAAACACAAAGGACAGAAAAGTGCCGGCCCAGGAAGTGAGGGCTGGTACACAGGCTGTGGGGTGCACATCCTGGGATGCTGCAGGGTTTTTAGCAGCACCGACAGAAACAGAGTTAAAGAGGCCAAGAGAGCTCAGTGGAGAGCGGACTGCGATGTCTCTGTTCTGAGACAGAGGCTAGGATATGCCCACTGCTGCTCTGACTCTCAGAGGAGGCACAGAAAACCATCAGGGAAAGCCACCAGAGAACAAAAGCCCGGAAATACCACCTCACATTGTGCCCATCCCCATCCCCCTTAGTGGGGGACAGAATAACTCTACCCAAACAGGGTTGCCTGAATATCAGCACAGCAGGCCCCACACCTAGAAGGCAGTCTGAAAGATCAGGAAGCCAACATCCCTAAGGTCCCTATAAAACAAGTGCATACTGCCTGGTTCCTGGTCAATAACTTGGGCTCTGGGCATCCCCGTAACCTCTACTCATCAGAATGATGAGGAGGAGAAATCCCCCCAAGCAAAGAAAAGATAATGAGTCTGTGGCCTCGGCCACAGAACTGACGGATATGGTTATAACCAAATTGTCAGAAATGGAGTTCAGAGTAACAATGATCAAGATGATGTGTAGGCTTGAAAAAACAATTAATGAAAATATTAATGAGAATATAGAATCTCTAAGGGCAGAAATGAGAGTGAGTCTGGCAGAAATTAAAAATGCTATGAATCAAATGCAGTCTAAACTAGATGCTCTGACAGCCAGGGTAAATGAGGTAGAAGAACGAATTAGTGATTTGGAGGATGGGATGGTAGAAGAGAAAGTTAAAACAGAAACTTGCCTCAAAAAAATCCAATCTCAAGAATGTAGATTATGGGAGATTACTGACTCAATGAAACATTCCAAAGTCAGAATTTTCAGCATCCCTGAGGAGGTGGAGAAAGAGAGAGGTCTAGAAGAGATATTTGAACAAATTGTAGCTGAGAACTTCCCTAATCTGGCAAAGGAAACAAGCATTCGTGTCCAGGAAGCAGAGAGTACTCCTCTCAAGGTCAATGAGAACAGACCTACACCATGTCACGTCATAGTGCAATTTGCAAATATTAGATCCAATGATACAGTATTGAAAGAGGCCAGGGGGAAGAAAATCCTTACGTACAGAGGGAAAAATATCAAAATAATGTCAGACTTGTCTACAGAGACCTGGCAGGTTAGGAAGGGAAGGCAGGGCTTTTTCAAAGCTCTGTCTGAGAAGAACATGCAGCCAAGGATCCTTTATCCAGCAAGGCTGTCATTCAGAATTGATGGAAAGATAAGGACCTTCCAGGATTGGCAGTAACTGAAGCAAGTCATAACCACCAAACCAGCCCTACAGGAGACATTAAGGGGGGGTTCTATAAAAGTAAAAAGGCCCCAAGAGTGATACAGAACAGAAATTTGCAATCTATAGAAACAAAGACTTCACAGGCAACATGACATCATTAAAATCTTATCTCTCAATAATCACTCTCAATGTGAATGGCCTAAATGCTCCCAAAAAACTCCACAGGGTTGCAGATTGGATAAAAAGACAAGACCCAACCATTTGCTGTCTACAAGAGACTCGTTTTGAACGTAAAGATACATTCAGACAGAAAGTAAAGGGATGGAATATCATCTTTCACGCCAATGGACCTCAAAAGAAAGCTGGGGTAGCAATTCTCATATCAGACAGATTAGATTTTAAACTAAAGACTGTAGTGAGACATAAAGAAAGACACTATATTATTCTTAAAGGATGTATCCAACAAGTGGGTATGACAAATATAAATATCTATGCCCCCAACAGGGGAGCAGCTAGATACATAAGCCAAATCTTAACCAGAATAAAGAGACATATAGATAATAATACATTAAGAGTAGGGGACCTCAATACTCCACTCTCAGCAGTAGACAGATCACCTAAGCAGAAATTTAACAAAGAAACCAGAGCTTTGAATAACATTCTAGACTAGATGGACCTCATCGATATATATAGAGCACTACACCCCAGAACAAAAGAATACTCATTTTTTTTCGAATGCACATGGAACTTTCTCCAGAATAGACCATATACTGGATCACAAAACTGGTCTCAACTGATACCAAAAGACTGAGATTATTCCCTGCATATTCCCAGACCACAATGCTTTGAAACTAGAACTCAATCACAGGAAAAATTTGGAAGAAACTCAAACACTTGGAAACTGAGAACCATCCTGCTTAAGAATGACTGGGTAAACCAGGAAATTAAAGAAGAACTTAAGCAATTTATGGAAACCAATGAGAATGAAACCAAATTGGCCCAAAACCTATGGGACACTGTAAAGGCAGGCCTAAGGGAAAAATACATAGCCATCCAAGCCTCATTCAAAAGAACAGAAAAATCTAAAATGCAGCCCTTATAAGAACCATTCGGCTCAAGAATGATTGGGTAAACCAGGAAATTAAAATCAGTTTACACAATTTCTGGAGACCTTGAGAATGAAAACAAAGCGGTCCAAAACCTATGGGACACTGCAAAGGCAGTCCTGAGGGGAAAATACATAGCCATCCAAGCCTCACTCAAAAGAATAGAAAAATCTAAAATGCAGTTTTTAAATTCTCACCTCAAGAAGCTGGAGCTGGAACAGAAGAACAGCCCTAACCCACACACAACAAGGCAGTTGGTCAAGATTAGAGCAGAGATCAATGAATTAGAAGCCAGGAGCACAGTAGATCAGATCAACAGAACTAGAAGCTGGTTCTTGGAAAGAATAAATAAGATTGATAAGCCACTGGCCAAACTTATTCAAAAGAATAAAAAACCCAAATTTACAAAATTATGAATGAAAGGTGAGAGATCACAACCAACACCAATGAAATAGGAAGGATCATTAGAAACTTTAACAGCTTTATGCCAATAAATTAAAAAACTGGGAAGAAATGGATGCCTTCCTGGAAACCTAGGAACTACCAAGACTGAAACAGGAAGAAATTGATTAAACAGATCAATTAATTATGAAGAGACTGAAGCAGTGATCAAAAACCTTCCCAAAAACAAGACTCCAGGGCCTTATGGATTCCCTGGGGAATTCTACCAAACATTCAAAGAAGAATAATACCTGTTCTCCAGAAGCAGTTTCAAAAAATAGAAACAGAAGGAAAACTACCAAACTCATTCTATGAGGCCAGTATTACCTTGATCCCCAAACCAGGCAAAGACGCCAACAAAACAGAGAATTACACTGATTTCCCTCATGAATATGTACACCAACATTCTCAAAAAAGGTCCTAGCTAATAGGATCCAACATTACATTAAAAGGATTATCCACCAAGACCAAGTTGGATTCACCCCTGAGATGCAAGGGTGGTTCAACATTCGCAAATCTATCAGTGTGATAGATCATATCAACAAGAAAAGAGACAAGAAACATATGACCCTCTTAATTGATGTAGAAAAAGCCTTTGACAAAATACAGCATCCTTTCCTGATTAAAATACTTCAGAGTGTAGGGATAGAGGGTACATTCCTCAATTTCATAAAAACTATCTATGAAAAGCCTACAGCGAATATCATTCTCAATGGGGAAAAGCTGAAAGCCTTTCCCTTAAGATCAGGAATACGACAAGGATGCCCACTCTCACCATTATTATTCAACATAGTACTAGAAGTCCTTGCAACAGCAATCAGACAACAAAAAGGGGAAATAGGTATCCAAATCGGCAAAGAAGAAGTCAAACTATCTCTTTGCAGCTGATGATACTCTGTATGGAAAACCCAAAATACTCTACCCCCCCAACTACGAGAACTTATAGAACAATTCAGTAAATGTGGCGGGATACAAAATCAATGCTCAGAAATCAGTTACATTTCTATACACGAACAATGAGACTGAAGAAAGAGAAATTAGGGATTCCATTCCATTTACAATAGCACCAAAAATCATACGTTATTTCAGAATTAACTTAACCAGAGCTGTAAAGGATCTATATTCTAGAAACTACAAATAACTCTTGAAAGACATTGAAAAAGACACAAAAGGATGGAAAAATATTCCATGCTCATGGATTGGAAGAATAAACATAGTTAAAATGTCTAGTCTACCCAGAGCAATCTACACTTTCAATGCCGTCCAGATCAAAATACCAATGACGTTTTTCAAAAGTGGAACAAACAGCCCTTAAATTTCTGTGGAACCAGAAAAGGCCTGAATCACCAAGGAATTGTTAAAAAGGGAAATCAAACCTGGGGGCATCATGTTGCCAGACTTCAAGTTATACTACAGAGCTATAATCACAAAGACAGCATGGTACTTTCACAAAAGCAGACACATAGACCAATGGAACAGAATAGAGAACCCAGAAATGGACCTTTTGCTCTTTGGGCTACTAATCTTTGACAAAGCAGGAAAAAACCTCCAGTGGAAAAAGCACAGTCTCTTCAATAATTGGTGGTGGGAAAATTGGACAGCTATATGCAAAAGAATGAAACTTGGCCACTCTCTCACCATACACAAAGATAAACTCCAAATGGTTGAAAGACATCCATGTGAGACAGGAATCCATCAAAATCCTAGGGGAGAGCATAGGCTGCAACCTCTTTGACATCAGCCACAGTAACTTTTTTCATGACACATCTCCAATGGCAAGAGAAACAAAAGAAAAAGTGAAAGTGTGGGACTTCATCAAAAAAAAAAAAAAAACTTCTGCACAGCCAAGGAAGCACTCAAAAAAACTAAGAGACAGCCCATGGAATGGGAGAAGATTTTTTCAAAGGACACTACAGATAAAAGACTAGTATCCAAATCTACAAAGAACTTCTCAAACTCAATACACGTGAAACAAATAATCAAATCAATAAATGGGCAGAAGACATGAACAGACACTTTTCCAATGTAGACATACAAATGGCTAACAGACACATGAAAAAATGTTCAAAATCATTAGCCATCCAGGAAATTCAAATCAAAACCACCTTGAGATACCACTTTACACCCGTTAGAATGGCAAAAATGGACAAGGCAGGAAACAACAATTGTTGGAGAGGATGTGGAGAAAGGGGATCCCTCCTACATTGTTGGTGGGAATGCAAGTTGGTACAGCCACTTTGGAAAACAGTGTGGAGGTCCCTTAAAATGTTAAAATTTGAGCTACCCTATGATCCAGCAATTGCATTACTGGTTATTTACCTCAACGATACAGACGTAGTGAAGAGAAGGGCCATATGCACCCCAATGTTCATAGCAGCATTGTCCACAATAGCTAAATCGTGGAAGGAGCCAAAATGCCCTTCAACAGATGACTGGATTAAGAAGATGTGGTTCATATATACAACGGAATATTGTTTAGCCATCAGAAAGAACGATTATACAACATTTGCAGCAATATGTACGGGACTGGAGGAGATTATGCTAAGCGAAATAAGTCAAGCAGAGAAAGACAATAATCATATGGTTTCACTCATTTATGGAACATAGGAAATAGCAGGATGATTGGTAGGAGAAGGAAGGGACGAATGAAGGGGGGGTAAACAGAAGGGGGAATGAACCATGAGAGATTATGGACTCTGAGAAACAAACTGAGGGCTTCAGAGGGGAGTGGGTGGGGGATTGGGATAGGCCGGTGATGGGTATTAAGGAGGACACATATTGCATGGTGCACTGGGTGTTATATGCAAGTAATGAATCATGGAACATTGCATCAAAAACTGGGGATGTACTGTATGGTGACTAATATAAGAAAATAAATATTAATAAAAAAAGAAAAATATATAAAATTTCAATAATAAAAATTAAGAGTAAGTTCTTACTCCACTGAAAGTACATTTGCATCCACTTTATCTGACTTATTTTTTCCTCATTTAACTTTTCTCCTTCTGATATAGTGTTTTTCCCCACCAGAATTTAAACAGCATCAAAAGAGTTATTTTTTGTTTTTTGTTTTTATATCATAAAATCTATAAAAAATATTGGGAATATAGTATGCATTCAATAAATATTTGATCAATAAATGAATTTATATAAAATAATATTTTTTAAAAATATGAATTATATTTAACCACATTCAAAATATAAGAAATATAACTTAATATCACAAAAATACAAATGTCAGGGTACATAGAAGAAGATGAAAAAGATACTAACATTATTTTTTTTCAAGGTGTGGATAAAACATATCCTCATACACTGCTGGTGGAAGTGTAAATGATTGTTTCTATAAAGGACAATTTAGCAATAATTAGTAAAATATAAAATATTCATATATTTTGTTGTAGGAATTCCTTCTGCCCAACAAATGACTTAAAATGTTATTAAATTCAGTATGCTTGTGATAGCAAATGAATTAAAAGATTCTAAATATCCATTAATAGTAAACTGGTTAAATAAATGAGAGTTCATTTATATCAGTATTATCCAATAGAAATGCAATTTATGTTATGTACATAATATATATTTTTCTAATAATTACATGAAAATAATAAAAATACATACATGTAATAAAATGTAATAATATATTTTTAAGAAAAAATCCAAAATATTTCAGCATGAAATAAAAACATTGACATAATTTTAATTTTTATACAAATTCTTTGAAATCTGTTATATTTTACCCTTACCGCACAAACCAACACAGACAAGTCACATTTCAAGTGTTCAATAGCTACATATGTCTAGTGGCTACCGTACTGGACAACTCTTTAGAGAAAATAGTACACAAATATCAAGAAACAGTAAGGTAGTTTTTTTTTTCTATTTCTATGCAATTATCTGAAAGATATATTGTTAAATGGAAAAGGCAAAGAATAGAGTAATGACGCTGGTAGAACTTGTACTAAAAATGTGTTGCTGGTGTTTTTGCCTAAGTATACAGATTATTTCTGTGAAGTGACACATGAAATAGATTACTGTGGTTGCCTTGAAGGAGGAGATCTAGGTGGCTATAGCACAAGGAGTGGGAAGGAAGACTTATTTTTACTTTATGCCCTTCTGTGCCTTCTGAATTTGAATTTATGTGAATGCATTAGCAAAAAAAAATACAAGAACTACTTCCATACCCATGGGAAAAATCTTTTACATTTTGATATTTAAATAGGTATATGGGCTTAAAATATTATTTGCTTCATAAAGAGTTTAAATAAATCTATGGCTAGCAGAACTGTAATAGCCTATCAGAAAATATGGGTAGTTTGGTATACAGTAGTACCCTTCTTGCACTCCAACAAAGCTTTTGCCTTTACTATCAGAGACAAAAGGTTATACAGATAAAGGGTCTAACTCAATATGTGCTTCTTATGTTAATATTGTTAATGTGGTCCTTTGTTTCAGGCAGCTATATTTCCATAAACGAATCAACCCTGGAATAGAAAAGGTATGGAGTGATTTCTACTTGCATAGCAAACAAGATAATTATGCAAAAACACTCTGTGCTATGCAAATTTTAGGTATTTTTATTATAATCATTACTGGCAAGTGGTGAAATCAAGACCTCTTGCTCTATGCATGAAGTTCTTCCCTCTGGGTGTTCTTGGTCATTCTCCTAGGAATCAGTTTGTTTTTGATGTTTTTGT
Source organism: Ailuropoda melanoleuca (assembly GCF_002007445.2). NCBI lineage: Eukaryota > Metazoa > Chordata > Mammalia > Carnivora > Ursidae > Ailuropoda > Ailuropoda melanoleuca. Next base: position 59,837,956 of record NC_048238.1, read on the forward strand.
TTTTATTGTTTTTAGTAGGTTTCAGCAGATTTTCATAAAGATGTTAGTTAAGAGATAATATCACTGTGGGGAAATACAGATAATGTTTGGTTGTCTGTCTTTTTTTTAAAATTTTTAATTATTTATTTAAATAATCTCTACACCCAGTTTGGGGCTTGAACTCATGACCCTGAGATCAAGAGTCACATGATTTTCCAACTGAGCCAGGCAGGTGTCCCTGGTGGTCTGTCTTTTTAAGTTTGAGCTAGTCCAGCATTTTTACCCCATTCTCATTATATATAAAGGACTACGGAGGCTTAGGAAGGATTAGAATAAAATGAATGGGTGTGAATTTGGATGATGCTCCAGAATGCCTCATGATTAAATAACTATGTCTTTGAATATATTCATTCTATTTATAGATTGGCAGGTAATTATTTTGTAAAGAACAAAACTGAGTTTCCCATCACACAGAGAAAAGGCAAAAAGAGTATCTATTCGATTTCAACACAAAAACTTTTAAAATTTTAGTGTGATTTAATTAGAGCTTTTTAAATTTTAGTGTGATTTAATTAGAGCATGAAAACAACCTAGGTTTAAGTAAGCAGATTATTTAGTATTTTAAGAATACCCACTTCCTCATCCCAGTTTTATCTTTCCTAATTTAGCTTAATATTTTAGTGGCTGATGTTTTTAGCAGCATATTTTCCTTCTGTTTTTTTTGGGGGGGGAATTATTTTATCACATTTTTTCTTGCATTTTCTTTTTTTATAAAAATATTATTCCATTAGTTGCAGAACAGTGCTGCCTACTGGAATGTGAAAATAGGTTTTATTCAATTAATGAGCTGGAAACAGGGAGACATTCCATAGTAAATGAGGTTTACATATGATGATGTTGGATTTTTCATATAAAAGATTGCTTCTTTTCAACTTTCTAAAAGGACTAAATTTCACTTTTGTGACTTCTGTATAATGCCAATAGAGAGGAGCTAGACAAACGTACAACACTGAGAAAAGAACTAGAGAAACATACAACACTGAGATAAGCATACAGTAATTTTAATGAACATTTTTTAACAAAAGCAGACCAGTGCTAAACAGCAAATTGTTCAAAATGGCAACAAAAGGGAAGTGTGAAAGAATTAGAGCACTTGCTCTGCAGTGGTGGTGTGATTATAATGACTTGATATCACCAGAAAAGAAAAGGTTATAAGATAGTTTTAAAAACCTACTTTATTTTAACCTGTGTGCTTAGCTATGGTACTTCAGTGCTATTTTGCAACAAAAAAATTGAGGTTTTCAGGCTAATCAAACTTCAGTAAAATCATCATCTGTAGACAATCAGCTCACTCAGTTAAGTTCAGGGAGATATTCAGTGAAACACAATTTATAGGCACAGGATTTGTTTTTGGTGTTTTCCCCCCTATGTTTTGAGGTTATTAAGGAATTATTGGACAACTTTCTTAGGTAAGCCTGGGGAAGTTGCAAGGGCAAGTTTATGGTATATTTCCTGGCCCATCTCAGACACTTAAGGAGTCAACAGTGCTAATGACATTTAGAAGTTTTATTTAAAATATCAGTTTATGCATTTAAAGAAAAAAAAGCTATATCCTCCAACCCTAGAAACAAGAGACAACTCCATCCTGGAAAGACAGGATTTGCCTAACCAGCTGTACCATGTTGAGCTTCCATGGATTCCCACAAAATCTGTAGCAATCTTCTCCCCTCGATCCTAACAGGCCCCAAGTAGCAAATGTGCTAAAGAAACTGAAGAGTGTCTCCCTGGAGGCCCTGGATTGATAGCAGCACTGCCATTGTTGTATCCTCTTGCACACTGTCAGCAGTCCTGCCTCTCTGGATAGGATGATACTTGCCACACAGGCATCTCTTTCATCCATGGCCCCATTATATTTTTAAAACTAAATTTCTTACATATGATGAAATGAAGCTAAGACATCATTAAAGGTGTGTGTTCTTAAAATAAATAAATAAATAAAATATCAGTTTATCAAACTCATATTTGTTTTACCACTTTTATTTGCTAAAAATCTGCATTAAAATTGCTGTGATTAATTCTTCTTTTGCAAGAAAAGCAAATAACAAAAAAGATTTAAAACATAGTCTATGAAACTCCAAATATAGCACAGCTGACAGTTGCATATAATAAACTATTATCTTGAAAAAAACTATTAGAATATTTTATCATTCACTTCAAAATATCAAAAAAACTTTTTAAACTGCTTTAAAATTTCCCTTTGGTGTCACAGTGGTTTTTCAAGGCATCTTCGAAGTACATATTCTCCCCTAGATGGCTTGTTTCCATGAGAAATTCCAAATGCCAAGTATCCTAGTAGCCTAGAAAAAGTATTCCTCAAGTGTGGAATAAGAACTTCTAAGAGGAGCAAGTCTAGGAATTAGTATTTTAGCAATCTCCACAGGGATGTCTTTCTTAAATTCACTAAAAGTTGGGAAGCACTGTCCTAATGAGTAGAAGTTATACAATGCAAATAAGCCAGGTTTGGCTAACCTACTTCATTAGGAAAAGTTTTTTTTTTTTTTAAAGATTTTATTTATTTATTTGACAGGATAGAGACAGCCAGCGAGAGAGGGAACACAAGCAGGGGGAGTAGGAGAGGAAGAAGCAGGCTCATAGCAGAGGAGCCTGACGTGGGGCTCGAACCCATAACGCGGGATCACGCCCTGAGCCGAAGGCAGACGCTTAACTGCTGTGCCACCCAGGCGCCCCGAATTAGGAAAAGTTTTGTTGTAAAAATAATTTTTGTAGGTACTCTGCTGTATGTCACATTTCCACTGGTCAATGGACATTCATTCCTTTTTCTTACCAACCAGAATTTTATTTTTATATAAATCCAATTTAGAATGTAAACCAATTTAAAAGTATGGTAAATATAAACTTACAAACGTGTTACTGTTTGTGGATTTTTCTTTAAGTCTGTATTTATGAGCAATTTTGAGTTCACAGAAAAATTGAGCAGAAGGTAAATAAATTTCCCATATCACCCTACCCTCCATACATGCATAGCCTCCCCCACTATCAGAGTAGTACATTTGCTATCATTGATAAAGACACATTAACATATCATTATCAACCAAAGGTTAGAATTTAGAGTGCACTCTTAGTATTGCACATTCTATGAACTTGGGCAAATATATACACTATTATAATATCACACAAAGTAGTTTTACTGCCCTAAAAATCTTCTGCTCTGTTTTTTCAACCCTCCCTCCTCAATTCCTAGGAATCACTAATCTGTTTACTGTCTACATAGTATTGCATTTTCCAGATGTCATATTTTTGGAAACATACAGTGCATAGCCTTTTCAATTTGGCTTATTTTACTTAGCAATATACATTTAAGATTCCTCCATGTCTTTTTATAACTTGATAGCTTATTGTTTTTTAGAGCTGAATGATACACCATTATCTGTATGTACCACAATTTATTTATCCATTCACCTATTGAAGTACATATTTGGTTGCTTCCACATTTTGGCAATTATGAATAAAGCTGCTATAAACATCTGTATGCAGGTTTTTGTACAGACATAAGCTTTCAGCTCCTTTGTGGTACTACCAAGGATCACAATTGCTGGTTCATACAGTAAGAATATGTATAGTTTATTAAAAAAAAGCAAAGAAACAAAAAACCCTTTCAAACTATCTTTGAAAATGGCTATGCCATTGTGCATTCCCACCAGCAATGGGTGACAGTTCCTTGCTTGTGAAGGGGTTCAGGAGAGCCTTGGAGCTCCCACTAACCCCAGAATGTACCACTTTGGAATGTGTTGAGCTAAAAGCACTTGAGAGCCTATGGGCTCAAGAGAAACTTTTGTTCCTCCCTTAACCACACAGAATCCAAATTGGGTGTTTTTTTCAGAAGTATTATTAAGAGAGATAAATTTTATGAGTGACCCATCTGCATGGTAGAACAAACATCTAATTACCAAACACCTGCTCTTCTTACTGCCCTGTGAAGTACATTTCTTTCCTCTGAAGTCCCAGACCCCTATTGTCTTCTCCTTAGTTCAGAATGACCTATACAGCTCATTTTGCCTGACTCTCTTTGGAATTTCAATGTCTGGGTGGATTCCCTGTATGTACGCTATTAGATTTGATTTCTTCTGTTAATCTGTCTCATGTCAACTTGATTCTTAATCCAGCTAGAAAGACTTTGAGGGAACAATAGCTCTTGCTACCTGACACTTCATACCCTTACCAGTTTTTGATGTTGTCAGTTCTGGATTTTGGCCATTCTAATAAGTGTGTAGTGGCATAATTACTTTTTTCCCCTTAGAGGCATAAGAGTGTGCCCTCTAATAGCTTCAAAACATAAGTCCAATAATCATCACACAGTATCTGATTTAATATAAATATATCAAACTAGAAATTATGTTTTATTTTAATTTATGCATAAATATAACACAAAACCCAGGGCACAATTATCGATAAGAAAGGAAATGTACATGATGGCAATTTTTGCATGACTAAAAAACATCATTGTAATATTCTTAATTTGTCTCCTTTTTTCATGAACGTTTCAAATTCATCTTTCCTAGAAAGTTTAGTTGAGAGTTGCAGATAATAATCAATGGGCAGTAAAAACCATATCTTGCTAATATGGCTATTTAAGTAACAATATCTATCCAAAAGTAATCAAGAACTTTTTGATGTTTAGCTACACATGTTCTTAGTTGACCCACTATCTTACTCCAATTACTCGGTAGCTGAGAAATCAACAGTAAGCAACTATTGAGGGTGATAGAAGATTGAATATAAACATTATACCATATGACTTCACTCATATATGGAATCTTAAAAAAAAATCAAATGAATAAACAAACAAAAAGCAGAATCAGACCTATAAATACAGAGAAAAAACTGATGTTTACCAGGGCAGAAATGGACAAAATGGCTGAAGGGGAGTGAGAGATACAGGCTTTCAGTTATGGAATGAGTAAGTCACAGGGATAAAAGGTGCAGCATAAGAAATGCAGCCAATGATATTGTATTAGTATTGTATGGTGACAGAGAGTGAGTATAGCATAATCCATAGTGTTCTGGATTCATGAAGTTGTACACCTGAAACTAATGTAACATTGTGTGTCAACAATACTCAAAATTAAGACCCCTGGCCTCAATGCCCTTAATTCTAATTATTGGTACACCTTTCTTTAATATCTTTGTTAAATTTGTCTCTTCTAGAATCCAGCAATTCCATATACAAATTATGGTTCAACAGGGATTCCAGCCCCTACCATCAGAGGTTCTCTCCCAAGTCCATGGACCTGGCCACCAAAGAATTCACATAAATTACCTATCAGTATGTTAGTACAGTACCATTCTCTGGTGTATACCTGCACAGAACCACTGACAGACCAAAAAGTTAAGTAGGGACATCTCTACACCCCTCACTCAGCAGGAAGAAAATATTGAAGATGAGACATCCACCCAAAAGCCAAAGATTTCTCATTGCCCATCTGTAAGGGGGAATATAGAGGCCGCTTTTAGGCTTCAGTGATGGAATGTAGAAAGGGCCCACAGCAACCCCCTGGCTCAGAGAGGCCCATCAGACAACCCACATCAAAATAGCCATAGGCCCTAACTAACCAATGGGCTACTTACAACTAGGCACAGGCCCTAACTAACCAATGGGCTACTTACAACTGGGCACAGGCCCTAACATAGCCATAGGCCCTCACTAGCCAATGGGCTACTTACAACTAGGCACAGTTACAAAAAAAGGCAAGACCCCATACGTTACCATACATCCTCATCTTTCCCTTTTAAGAACAGCCTGCATGCACTGCCTTGTTGCAAATAGCCTCTCCTTTGTTGTCCTACCCAACTGTCCCTTGTGGTGCATTCAATAGACAATCCCTTTTGCTCTGCCTCAGGTGAATTTATTCATCTCCCATGCCACTGGCTTCCACCTGATCATGTTCCCACATTTGGGGGTTCCCATCCGATTGAGAGACACCCCATTTAGACACCACTGTTACATTAGTTTAGGCTGTACAACATTGTAACTCAACTTCTCTATTATGCTATGCTCACTACAAGTGTAGCTGCCATCTATTACCATACAATATTATTACAACATCATTGACTATATGCCATACACTGTTCCTTTTATTCCCATAACTTATTCATTTCATAACTGGAAGCCTGCATTACTGCTGTTGGAGTGGTTCAGGAGATCTTGATAGGGCCCAGTCCAGACATGTTCAGGTGGAATTTTGTCCTGCGAAAGAGTCTTAATTTATATCCCAATCCCCAGATGTAAGTTTTGGATGTATGTCACCTGAGAAATAAGGATCAGGTTCGGGATTGTATTGGTTTTGGCGGTCATTAATATTGGAGAGAGTTTGTTCTAGGGATATAACATGCTGTATAATTAGAATAACAAAAAGAAAATGAAGCCCTCTTTGTTTGATGTCTAGAGTTTTTTAAATTTTTTATTATGATATGTTAGTCACCATAGTATATCACTAGTTTTTGATGTAGTGCTAAATGGTTCATTGTTTGCATATAACACCCAGTGCTCCATGTAATACATACCCTCCTTAACACCCTTCACTGGGCTAGCCCATCCTCCCACCCCACCCCTCTAAAACCCTCAGTTTGTTTCCCAGAGTCCATAGTCTCTTGTGGTTCATTTCTCCCTCTGTTTACCCCACTTCATTTTTCCCTGCCTTCTCCTAATGATCTCCCTGCTATTCCTTATGTTCCACAAATAAGTGAAACCATATGATAATTGCCTTTCTCTGCTTGACTTATTTCACTTAGCATAATCTCCTCCAGTCCCATACATGTTGATGCAAAGGTTGGGTAATCATTCTTTCTGATGGCTGAATAATATTCCATTGTATATATGGACCACATCTTCTTTATCCATCCATCTGTTGAAGGGCATTGTGGCTCCTTCCATAATTTGGCTATTGTAGGCAATGATGCTATGGCCCTTCTTTTCAATACATCTGTATCTGTGGGGTAAATACATAGTAGTGCCATTGCTGGGTTGTAGGGTAGCTCTATTTTTAACTTCTTGAGGGACCTCCATACTGTTTTCCAGAGTGGCTGTACCAATTGCATTCCCACCAACAGTGTAGGAGGATTCTTCTTTCTCCACATTCTCACTAGCATTTGTTGTTTCCTGTTTTGTTAATTTTTGCCATTGTTTCCTACTATAAATGAAGAAATCCTGAAAGCAGCGTGGGGGAAGAGACTCCTTACATACAGTGGGAAGAACATCAGAATAATGTCAGACCAGTCCACAGAGACCTGGCATGCCAGAAAGGGCAGGCATGACATATTCAGGGTACTAAATGAGAAGAACAGGCACCCATTATACTGCATCCAGCCAGGCTGTCATTCAGAATGGACAGAGAGTCAAGGAGCTTCCAAGACCAGCAGAAACTGAAAGAACACGTGACCACCAAGACAGCCCTGCAAGAAACATTAAGGGGGTTCTATAAAAGTAAAAAGACCCAAGAGTGATACAAAACAAAAATTAACAGAGACAATCTATAGAAACAAGGACTTCTCAGGCAACATGACAACATTAAAATCATATCTCTCATAATCACTATCAATGTGGATGGCCTAAATGCTCCCATAAAATGTCACAGGGTTGCAGATTGGATTAAAAAACATGACCCACTTGTAGAGTGTCTACAAGAGACTCATTTTGAACCTAAAGATACATCCAGACTGAAAGTGAAGGAATGGAAAACCACAACTTTGTAATGATCTTGAGGTCAAGTATTATGATACCCCCAGCTTTGGTTTTCTTTTTTAACATTCCTCTGGCTATTCCGTGTCTTTTCTGGTTCCATACAAATTTTAGGATTGTTTGTTCCAGCACTGTGAAAAATGTCAGTGGTATTTTGATAGGGATTTCATTGAATGTGCAGATTGTTCTGGGTAGCATAGACATTTTCACAATGTTTCCAATCCATGAGTATGGAATGTTTTTCCATCTCTTTGCATCTTCCTCAATTTCTTTCCTAAGAGCACTGTAGTTTCTGGAGTACAGATACTTTACCTCTTTGGTTAGGTTTATTCTTAGGTATCTTACGGTTTTTGGTGCAGTTGTAAATTGAATTGATTCCTTAATTTCTCTTTCTTCAGTCACATTGTTAATGTATAGAAATGCAACTGATTTCTGTGCATTGATTGTATCATGCCATGTTGCTGAATTGCTTTATGAGTTCTAGCAATTTGGGGGTGGAGTCTTTTAGGTTTTTCACATAAAGTATCATGTCATCTGTGAAGAGAGAGAGTTTGACTTCTTCTTTGTCAATTTGAATGCCTTTTATTTCTTTTATTGTCAGATTGATGAGGCTAGGACTTCTAGTACTAAGGTGAACAATAGTGCTGAGAGTGGGCATTCCTGGCATGTTCCTGACCTTAAGGGAAAAGGTCTCAGGTTTCCCCATTGAGAATGATATTCACTTTGGTCTTTTTCCAGATGGCTTTTATGATATTGAGGTATGTTTCCTCGATCCCTACACTCTGAAGAGATTCAATCAAGAAAGGATGCTGTATTTTGTCAAATGCTTTTTCTGCATCAATTGAAGGATCATATGGTTCTTGCCTCTTCTTTTATTAATATGCTCTATCACACTGATTGATTTGCTAATGTTGAACTACCCTTGCATCCTAGGAATAAATCCCACGTGGTCGTGGTGAATGATCCTTTTAATATTCTATTGAATCCTATTTGCTAGTATCTTGGTGAATATTTTGGCATCCATCCTCATCAGGGATATTGGTCTGGGATTTGGGATCAATGTAATGATGGCCTCATACAACAAGTTTGGAAGTTTTCCTTCCATCTCTATTTTTTTGATACAGCTTCAGTAGAATAGGTATTAATTCTTCTTTAAATGTTTGGTAGAATTCCCTTGGGAAGCCATCTGGCCCTGGGCTCATGTTTTTTGATTACTGTTTCGATTTTCTGGTTGGTTATGGATCTGTTCAGATTGTCTATTTCTTCCTGTTTCTGTCTTGGTAGTTTATAAGTTTCAAGGAATGCATACCTTTCTTTCAGAGTGCCTAATTTGTTGGTATATAGTTGCTTATAGTATTCTTTAAATTATCTGTGTTTCCTTGGTGTTGGTTGTGATATCTCCCCTTTCATACAGGATTTTTGTTAATTTGGGTCCTTTCTCTTTTCTTTTGGCTAAATCTGTCCAGAGGTTTATCAATCTTATTCTTTCAAAGAACCAGCTTCTACTTTCATTGAACTAGAGAAAGGAGCCTGATGTGGGGCTTGATTCCAGGACCCTGGGATCATGACCTGAGCTGAAGGCAGACACTTAGCCAACTGAGCCACCCAGATGCCCCTAATCTGTTTATTCTCTTACATTGGAATTTCTTCACACATCTTTGAAATTCCTGGTATTCAAGTATTAATGTGGCCTGGTTTTTCCTTGTTCTTCATAGTAATATGCAAGAGAAAATAGGTAAATTGAAGAGGATATTGCTAAGTTAAAAGAAATCAGAACTTGAAGATTTTGAAAAATTTCATCTGATTTGTATTGCAGAAAAAAGGTCAATGTATGTTCTGAAGAACACATCAAAGATGTGGCTGGAGTTGCATAAATTCTGTATATATTTTGGACACTAACCCTTTATTGGATAGGTCATTTGCAAACATCTTCTCCCATTCCATAGGTTGCCTTTTAGTTCTGTTGATTGTTTCCTGTATTGTTCAGAAGGTTTTTATTTTGATGTAGTCCCAATAGTTCATTTTTCCTTTTTTTTCCCCCTTTGCCTCTGGAAACATATCTAGAAAGAAGTTGCTAAGACTGATGTCAAAGAGGTTACTGCCTGTGCTCTCCTCTAGGATTTTTATGGTTTCAAGTATCACATTTGTGTTGTTCTTCATTTGGAATTTATTTTTCTGTACGGTGTAATGAAGTGGTCCAGTGTCATTCTTTTGCATGTTGATGCCCAGTTATCCCAGCACCGTTTGTTGAAGAGACTGTCCTTTTTCCTTTGGGTTTTCTTTCCTGCTTTGTCAAAGACAACTTGATCTTACAGTTGTGGGTTTATTTCTGGGTTTTCTATTCTGTTTCATTGATCTATGTGTCTGTGTTTGTGCCTGTACCATACTATTTTGATCATTACAGCTTTGTAATGTAACTTAAAGTCTGGAATTGTGACACCTCCAGTTTTGTTTTCCTTTTTCAAAATTTCTTTGGCTATTTGGTGTTTTTTGTGTCTAAATTTTCAAACTGTTTCTTATAATTCTGTGAAAAATGCTGTTGGTGTTTTGAAAGGGGTAGTATTAAATATGTATATTGCTTTGGGTAGTATAGGAATTTTAACAATTTTTCTTCCAATCCATGAACATGGAATGTCTTTCCATTTTTGTGTCATCTTCAATTTCTTTCATCAGTGTTTTATAGTTTTTAGAGTACATGTATTTTGCCTGTTTGGTTAGGCTTCTTCCTCAGTATCTTGTTGTTTTGGTGCAACTGTAAATGGTGTTGATTCTTTCATTTTTTCTTTCTGCTGCTTCATTATTCGTGTATAGAAATGCAGCAAATTTCTTTACTTTGATTTTGTACCCTGTAAATTCACTGTATCATTTATCACTTCTAACAGTTTTTTGGTGGAATCCTTCAGGTTTTCATATCATGCAATCAGCAAATAGTGAAGGTTTGACTTCTTTCTTTCTGATTTGGATGCTTTTTCTTTTTGTTGTCTGATTGCTGAGGCTGGGACTTCCAATACTATGTCAGATAAAAGTTGTGAAAGTGGACATCCATGTGTTGTTCCTGACCATCAAGGGAAAGACTCTCAGTTTTTTCATCATTGAGGATGATGTTAGCTGTAGGTTTTTCATACATGACATTTATTATGTTGAGATATGTCCCTCAAAACCTACTTTGTTGAGGGCTTTTATTATGAATGGATGTTGTACTTTGTTGATGATATTTCTGCCTTTATGAAATCATCATATGGTTGTTATCCTTTCTCTTATTGATGTGATGTGTCACATTGATTCATTTGCAAACACTGAAACACCCTTACAACTCTGGAATAAATCCCATTTTATTTTTCAAATCTGAAAATGATTTGAAATCATTCTGCTGAATGATTGTTTTAATGCATTGCTGAATTAGATTTACAGGTATTTTATGGAAGATATTTACATCTATGTTTATCAGGGATATTGGTCTGTAGTTCTCTATCTGATCTTGGCATCAGGGTAGTGCTGCACTCATGGAATGAATTTGAAAGTTTATCTTCCTTTTCTATTTTTTGGAATAATTTGAGAAGAATAGGTATTACCTCTTTAAGTGTTTGTTAAGATTCATCTGTGAGGCCATCTGGTCCTGGCCTGACAATTTTTGGGAGGGTTTATTATTATTATTATTATTAATTACTTATTCAAAATTTTTTGGCAGTGATCAATCTGCTCAAGATTTTATTTCTTCCCATTTCAGTTTTTGGTAGTTTATATGTTTCTAGGAATTTATCCATTTCTTCTAGGTTGTCCAATTTATTGCATATAGATGTTCATAATATTCCTTTATAATTATTTGTATTTCTTTAGTATTGGTTATTATTTCTCCTCTGTCTTTTGTGATTTTATTTACTTGAGTCCTTTCTCTTATTTTCTTGATACATATGGCTAGAGGTTTATCTATTTTATTAAATTTTCAAAGAAGCAGCTCCTTATTTCATTGATCTATTATGTTTTTTAGTTTCTATACCATTTTTTCCTGCTACAATCCATATTATTTCCTTCCTTCTATTGGTTTCAGTTTTTGCTTTTCATCATTTTTCTAGCTCCATCAGGTGTAAAGGTAAGTTGTTTATTTGAGATTTTTCTCTCTTCTTTAGTTATGCCTATATTTCTATACATCTCTCTTAAAACTGCTTTTGCTGCATCACAGACATTTTGGACCATCGTGTTTTCATTTTCATTTGTTTCCATGTACTTTTTTATTTTTCCTTTTATTTCCTTCTTGATCCATTCACTGTTTAGTAGCATGTTATTTAACCTCCATGTATTTGTATTCTTTCCTGATCTTTTATTGTTCTTGACTTCTACTTTCAATATGTTGTGGTCATAAAAGATGGATGGTGTGAATTCAATCTTGAATTTTTTGAGGCTTATTTTATTGGCTAATATTTGATCAATTATGGAGAATGTTCCATACACACTTTAAAAGGATATTTATTATGCTGTTTAAGGATTGAATATTCTGGATATATCTGTTAAGTCCTTCTGGCCCTGTGTGTCATTCAAAAACATTATTTCCTTGTTGATGTTCTGTTTAGATGATCTGTTCATTGATGTAAGTGGGGTGTTTTAGTAACCTACTATTATTTTATTATTATCAATTAGTTCTTTTATGTTTGTTAGTAATGGTTTAATGCAATTGGGTGCTCTTATGTTGGGTGCATAAATTTTATAATTATTCTATCTTCTTGTTGAATTGTCTCCTTTATTATTATATACTGTCCTTGTTTGTCTCTTGTAAAGTTTTTGTTTTAAAGGAAGGGAAGAATGAAGGGGGGTAAACAGAAAGGGGGATGAAGCATGAGAGACTATGGACTCTGAGGAACAAACTGAGGGCTTCAGAGGGGAGGAGGGTGGGGGATTGGGATAGGCTGGTGATGGGTATTAAGGAGGGCACATATTGCATGATCCACTGGGTGTTATATGCAAATAATGAATCATGGAACATTACATCAAAAACTAAAGATATACTGTATGGTGACTAATATAACATAATAAAAATTATTTAAAAAATAAAAATAAATGAAGTCTATTTGGTCGGATATAAGTATTGCTACTCCAGTATTTTTTTTCTTTTACCAGTGAGTTTCATTTTTTTTTAGAGAGGGAGCATGCAAGCAGGGGGCTGGGTCAGAGGGAGAGGGAGAGATAGAATCTTAGGCCATGGCCTAAACTGCACAGAAGTCACAGTTCCCTGGGAATGCCAACATTTTTTCCCATCTCTTCAACATGAACAGTCTCTCAATCATTTCTCCTTTGTGGCCCACCACCATGAAAAGGCTCCAATTCTGGGAAGATGCACAGATATCCACCTCTGGAAGCTCTAGTATTGCTCATCTCCAGTTCCCCCTACTGGGGTCTAAAGTGATATTTTGCTGCAGAGAGTTGTAGAAAAAGCAATTATTCTTAAATTCATTTTTGTGAACTTGTACTTAATTTAAAATCTGGGACTTTTATAACAGCTTTCCAAACTCTTTTCTGGAGGGTAGTAAAATATGCATCAGCATAAAGGGGCCTTTATTTCTTTAGGAAGAAAAATAATTAACATACATGATAATTGTGTTCATCAAGTAATTTGTAATCAAAAATTGAAGTAAGTGTCCCAGAACCCAGCATTTTTATCGACACTTCCATTTTCCTGCAAGAAGAGAACCACAAAGAAGTCATTGTTTTTGCTTTTGGTGAATTAGGAGTCCTGATGCTTATATATCTAAATCTTTGAGAAAAGCACCAGGGGACCAAAATAAAGCACCAGATAAAACTCTCACACTTCTTTTTTTTCAATGATTTTTTATTATATTATGTTAGTCATCATACAGTACATCCCCGGATTCCGATGTAAAGTTCGATGCTTCATTAGTTGCGTATAACACCCAGTGCAATGCAGGATGTGAACTCCTTACTACCCATCACTGGTCTATCCCAGTTTCCCACACACCCCCCCCGAGGCCCTAAGTTTATTTCTCATAGTCCATAGTCTCTCATGTTTCATTCCCCCTTCTGATTACCCACCCTTTCTTTATCCCTTTCTTCCCCTACCGATCACCCTAGTTCTTATGACCATACATGAGAAAAATCATATGATAACTGTCTTTCTCTGCTGGACTTATTTCACTTAACATTATATCCTCCAGTGCCGTCCATGTTGCTGCAAATGTTGAGAATTCCTTCTTTCTGATACCTGAGTAATATTCCGTTGTGTATACGGATCACAGCTTCTTAATCTAGTCATCTGTTGAAGGGCATGTCGGCTTCTTCCACGATTTAGCTACTGTGGACAATGCTGCTATGAACATCAGGGTGCATATGGCCCTTCTCTTCACTATGTCTGTGTCTTTGGGGTAAAAACCCAGTAGTGCAATGGCTGGGTCATAGCGTAGCTCAATTTTTAACTTTTTTTTTTTTAAAGATTTTATTTTTATTTATTCGACAGAGAGAGAGACAGCCAGCGAGAGAGGGAACACAAGCAGGGGGAGTGGGAGAGGAAGAAGCAGGCTTATAGCAGAAGAGCCTGATGTGGGGCTCGATCCCATAACGCCGGATCACGCCCTAAGCTGAAGGCAGAGGCTTAACCGCAGTGCCACCCAGGTGCCCCTCAATTTTTAACTTTTTAAGGGACCTCCACACTGTTTTCCAGAGTGGCTGTACCAACTTGCATTCCAACCAATAATGTAGGAGGGATCCCTTTTCTCCACATCCTCTCCAACAATTGTTTCTTGCCTTGTCTATTTTTGTCATTCTAACGGGCGTAAGGTGGTATCTCAGTGTGGATTTGATTTGAATTTCCCTGATGGCTAATGATTTTGAACATTTTTTCATGTGTCTGTTAGCCATTTGTATGTTTTCATTGGAAAAGTGTCTGTTCATATCTTCTGCCCATTTTTTGATTTGTTTATTTGTTTCTCGTGTATTGAGTTTGAGAAGTTCTTTGTAGATCTTGGATACCAGTCCTTTATCTGTGGTGTCCTTTGCAAATATATTCTCCCATTCCGTGGGCTGTCTCTTAGTTTTTTTGACTGTTTCCTTGGCTGTGCAGAAGCTCTTTATCCTGATAAAGTCCCATAAGTTCATTTTATCTTTTATTTCTCTTGCCTTTGGCGATGTGTCGTGAAAAAGGTTGCTCTGGCCGATGTCATAGAAGTTGTTGCCTATGTTCTCCTCTAGAATTTTGATGGATTCCTGTCTCACATTGAGGTCTTTCATCCATTTGGAGTTTATTTTTGTGTATGGTGTGAGAGAGTGGTCAAGTTTCATTCTTTTGCATGTAGCTGTCCAATTTTCCCAGCACCATTTATTGAAGAGACTGTCTTTTTTCCACCGGATGTTTTTTCCTGCTTTATCAAAGATTAGTTGCCCAAAGAGCCGAGGGTCCATTTCTGGGTTCTCTATTCTGTTCCATTGGTCGATGTGTCTGTTTTTGTGCCAGTACCATGCTGTCTTTGTGATCACAGCTTTGTAGTACAGCTCGAAATCCGGCATTGTGATGCCCCCAGCTTTGTTTTTCCTTTTCAACAGTTCCTTGGAGATTCGGGGCCTTTTCTGGTTCCATACAAATTTAAGGACTATTTGTTCCAGTTCTTTGAAAAATGTCCTCGGTATTTTGATCGGGATAGCATTGAAAGTGTAGATTGCTCTGGGTAGTATGGACATTTTAACTATGTTAATTCTTCCAATCCATGAGCATGGAATATTTTTCCATCTTTTTATGTCTTCCTCAATATCTTTCAAAAGTGATCTATAGTTTCTAGGATATAGGTCCTTTACGTCTCTGGTTAAGTTAATTCCAAGGTAACGTATGGTTTTTGGTGTTATTGTAAATGGATGGATTCCCGAATTTCTCTTTCTTCAGTCTCGTTATTCGTGTATAGAAATGCAACTGATTTCTGGGCATTGATTTTGTATCCTGCCACCTTACTGAATTGTTCTATAACTTCTAAAAATTTAGGAGTGGATTCATTTGGGTTTTCCATATAGAGTATCATGTCATCTGTGAAGAGAGATATTTTGACTTCTTCTTTGCTGATTTGGATACATTTNATTTGATCCCTTTTTGTCATCTGATTGCTGTTGCAGGGACTTCTAGTACTATGTTGAATAATAGTGGCGAGAGTGGGCATCCTTGTTGTGTTCCTGATCTTAAGGGAAAGGCTTCCAGCTTTTCCCCATTGAGAATAATGCTTGCAGTAGGCTTTTCAAAGATGGCTCTTATGAGATTGACAAATGTACCCTCTATTCCTACACTCTGAAGGGTTTTAATCAGGAAAGGATGCTGTATTTTGTCAAATGCTTTTTCTGCATCAATTGAGAGGATCATATGGTTCCTGAGTCTTTTCTTGTTGACATGACGAATCACACTGATTGATTTGTGAATGTTGAACCACACTTGCATCCCAGGTATGAATCCCACTTGGTCATGATGGATAATCCTTTTAATGTACTGTTGGATTCTATTAGCAAGGATCTTGTTGAGGATTTTGGCGTCCATATTCATTAGAGAAATCGGTCTGTAATTCTCCTTTTTGAGGGGGTCTTTGCCTGGTTTGGGGATCAAGGTAATATTAGCCTCATAGAATGAGTTTGGTAGATTTCCTTCTGTTTCTGTTTTTTGAAATAGCTTCAGGAGAATAGGTATTATTTCTTCTTTGAATGTTTGGTAGTATTCCCTAGGAAAACCGTCTGGGCTGGAGTTTTGTTTTTTGGAAGGTTGTTTATCACTGACACAATCTCTTCATAATTAATTAGCCTGTTTAAGAAATCTATTTCTTCCTGTTTCAGTCTTGGTAGTTTATAGGTTTCCAGGAAGGCCTCCATCTCTTCCAGATTGTTTAGTTTTTTTGGCATATAGCTGTTGATAAAAATTTCTAATAATCCTTCCAATTTCAATGTTGTTGTTTGTGACCTCTCCTTTTTCATTTATAATCTTATTAATTTCAGTCCTTTCTCTATTCTTTTGGATAAGTCTTGCCAGTGGTCTGCCAATTTTATGGATTCTCTCAAAGAACCAGCTTCTAGTCCTGTTGATGTGTTCTACTGTACTTCTGTTTTCTAATTCATTGATTTCTGCTCTAATTTTGGTCAACTGCTTCCTCGTGAGTGGGTTAGGCCTGTCCCTCTGTTGCTGTTCCAGCTTCTTGAGGTGAGAATATAGAAACTGCATTTTCGATTTTTCTATTCTTTTGAGTGAGGCTTGGATGGCTATGCATTTCCCCCTTAGGACTGCCTTTGCAGTATCCCATAGGTTTTGGACCATTGTGTTTTCATTCTCATTGGTCTCCATAAACTGTTTAAATTGATTTTTGATTTCCTGGTTTATCGACTCATTCTTGAGCAGGATGGTTCTTAGTCTCCACGTGTTTGAGTTTCTTCCAAATTTTCCTTGTGGTTGAGTTCCAATTTCAGAGTGTTGTGGTCTGTGAATCTGCATGAGATAATTTCAATCCTTTGTTTTGTGTCCCAGGACATGATCTATTCTTGAGAATGTTCCATGGGCATTAGAATAGAATGAGTATTCTTTGGTTCTGGGATATATTGTTCTATATATATCTATGAGGTACAAATCGTCGAGTATGGCATTCAAAGCCTTTGATTCTTTGCTTAGTTTTTGCCATGGTGTTCTGTCTATTTCTGATAGTGGGGTGTTGAAGTCCCCTGCTATTAATGTGTTTTATCTATATGTCTCTTTATTCTGGTTAAGAGTTGGCTTGCATATCTTGCTCCTTCCCTTTTGTATTTTTAATTGTCATATCCACTTGTTGGATACATCCTTTAAGAATAATATAGTAACGTCTGTGTCTCTCTCTATAGCCTCTAGTTTAAAATCCAATCTATCTGATATGAGAATTGCAATTCCAGCTCTCTTTTGAGGTCCATTTGCATGGAAGATTGTACTCCATCCCCTTACTCTCAGTCTGAATGCATCTTTGGGTTCAAAATGAGTCTCTTGTAGACAGCAAATGGATGGGTCATGTCTTTTTATCCAATCTGCAACCCTGTGGCGTTTTATGGGAGANTCCAATCTGCAACCATGTGGCGTTTTATGGGAGTATTCAAGGCATTCAGATTGATAGAGATTATTGAGAGATATGATTTTAATGATGCCATGTTGCCAGTAAAATCTTTGTATTGGTTGTGACTTTCTGCTCTGTATCACTCTTGGCGCCTTTTTGCCTTTATAGAACCCACCTTAATATCTCCTGTAGGGCCTGTTTCATGGTTACAAAATTGGTTAACTGGCAATTCTGGAATGTCTTTATTTCTCCATCAATTCTGAATGACAGCCTTGCTGGATAAAGGATCCTTGGCTGCATGCTTTTCTCTGAAAGAGCTTTAAAAATGCCTCCCTCAACCCTTTCTCTAATTCTAGGTCTGTGTAGACAGGTCTGATGTAATTCTGATACCTTTGCCTTGGGACGTGAGAAATTTCTTTGCTCTGGCCGCTTTCAGTACTGTATTCTTGGATCTAATATTTGCGAATTGCACTATGACGTGATGTGGCGTAGTTTTGTCATGGTTGAGCTTGGGTGGTGTCCTTTCTGCCTTTGGACATGAATGTTTGTTTCCCCTGCTAGATTAGGGACTTTTTCACCTCCAAATTCTTCAAATATATCTTCTAGACCTCTGTTTTTCTCCACCCTCTCAGGGATGCCGATGATTCTGACACTGGATCATTTCATAGAGTCAGTAATCTCCCTTAAACTACATTCGTGGGCGTGGATTTTTTTAAGACCATCTTCTATTTTCGTTTTTTCTTCTACTAACCCATCCTCCAATTCACTAATGTGTTCCTCTGCCTTGGCGACCCTGGTCGTCAGAGCCTCTAGTTTTGACTGCATTTGGCTCATCGAATTTTTAATTTGTCAGATTCGCTCTCATTTCTGCCCTTAGGGATTCTATATTCTCAGTAACATTTTCGTTAATACTTTTTTCAAGTCTACTCATCATCTTGACCATTGTTGCTCTGAATTCCATTTCTGATAATTTGGTTACATCCATACCTATTATTTCTGTGCCAGAGGCCACAGACTCATTGTCGTTTCTTTGCTGGGGGGTCTCCTCCTTCTCGTCTTTCTGATGAGGAGGGATTGTGGGGTTGCCCAGAGCCCAAATTATTGACTGAGACCCAGGCTGTGCACCCTTGTTTTATAGAGATCTTAGGGATGTGGGCTTCTTCTTTAAAGATTTTATTTATTTATTTGAGAGAGAGAGACAGTCATCAAGAAAGGGAACCCAAGCAGGGAAGTGGGAGTGGAAGAAGCAGGCTCTCAGCGGAGAAGCCCAATGAGGGACTCCTTTCTGGAATGCTGTGATCACACCCTAATCCGAAGTCAGGCGCTTAATGACTGCACCACCCAGGCGCCCCGTGTTATGGGCTTCTTGATTTTTCAGCCTGCCTTCTGGGGGAGGGCCCTTCCAAACAGATACTCAGGAAACCCTGTTTGGGTAGAGTCTCCGTGTCCCCTGCGAGGGGAAGATGGGCATGGGCACTCTGTGAGCCAGTATTTCCAGGCTTTTGTTCTCTGATAGCTTTCCCTGGTGGTCTGCTGTGCCTCTTCTGAGAGTCAGAGCAGCAGCGGCCAAAATTCAGCCTCCGTCACAGAAGAGAGGGATTGTGGCCAGTTCTCCACTTATGTTCTGGCCACTTTAACTCTGTTTCTGTTGGTGCTGCTCAACCCTGAAGCGTCCCGGGCTGTGTGCCCCACACCAGCATCTCAGCCCTCACTTCCAGGGCCAGTGCATCTCTGTCCTTTGTGTTTCTAACACTTCCAGCTGCCCCGCGCATGCTCCCAGAGCTCCCAGTCTCAGTCTGCTGTCTCGCGGGTGCCGTCCCTGTGTCTGCCCTCTCCCCCGTTCAGGTGGCCCACCAGCCGCCAGCTGCCAGCTGCCCCGCGTGCACTCCCAGAGCTCCCGGTCTCAGTCTGGATCCAGTGAACAGACCGGAGTTCTGGAGTTCCATGAGATGCTTGGTGGCATGTGCTCCCAGCTCACAGTCTCAGTCTGCTGTCTTGAGGCTGTGGGTTCGCGGTCCACCTGCTCCACGGTGCAGGTGGCCCACCAGCCGCCAGCCACCCCATGCGCACTCTGAGAGCTCCTGGTCTCAGTCTGGATCCAGTGAGCACACCGGAGTTCTGGAGTTCCATGAGATGCTTGATAGCATGTACTCCCGGCTCACGGTCTCAGTCTGCTCTCTCAAGAGTGCAGGTCCGCGGTCCACCCGCTCCCCCGTGCAGGTGGCTACTGCTTCCCGGCGCCCGGACACGGCAGCTCCCTCCCCCTTCTGTTTATCTTCCGATACCTGTGCACGGTTTCAGGGCTCCCTGCTTTGTACCTCAATACTCGGCGCTGGAGATGTTCATTTGTAGAGATCCAGATGTATCTTCCTGCATCTCAGGCTGATTCTGTGGATGTTCAGGCTGGTCTGGTACCTATCCAGCTCAACTCAGGGGACCGGCTGAAAAAGGGGTCCCCTACTCCTCCGCCATCTTAACTCCCCTCTCCCCAAAACTGTCACACTTCTTGAAGTAAAATAGTTACTAACTGAAGTGTGCACATCTCCACACCCTTAAACACCTGCTCAAGGTCAAATCACTGACAATTCCTTTAAAGGAGCTTACTTCTATTTTAGTATTATTACCACAATAACAAATTTTCAAGCAGGAAAAAGTCTAATTATAAATAAGTGAATGGTAGCCAAAGTGAAGAGTTTTTACTATGATTTTCAATTTTCTGTTCAATCCACACTGCTGAGATATAAGGAAAGTGACCATTTTGGTTCCCATGTTTTATTCAAGAACTCTTACAAAATATTTCAGATAAACAAGATTTTTTTCCCTAAAGATTTTATTTATTATTTATTTTACACAGAGAGAGAGAGTAAGCACAAGCAGGGGGAACTGCAGGCAGATAGAGAGGCAGAAACAGGCTCCCCACTGGATCAGTGACCCCAATGTAGGGTTTGATCCCCGGACACTAAGATCACGACCTGAGTCGAAGGCAGATGCCCAACTGACTGAGCCACCCAGGTGACCCTAGATAAAAAGTTTTTGTCCTCATCTTCCTGGTTCCTCATCTAGTTAATCTGGAGTAATGCAATTTGTAATGCTCTTTACTGTTAGCAACTATGTGCAACCAGTCATGTAGATTATTCTTCAATTATTTTTTGGGTGAGATACTTCACCTTTTTGAAAAAGCAACTTCAGAAGTTACAGTAATCTTTCTCTTGCTCCTTTCAATTGTTACAACCCCTCCACTAAGATCCCCAGCTCTTCCATTCACTTTGATTCTCTCTTGAAGGAACTGCTCAAAATTGGCAATATCCATGATTCCATCTTCTACAGGGTTGGTGAAGTCAAGGGTAAACTTCAGAACTTGCTTCACTCCCCACCCCCCAGTTTTCCACAAGCTTTTTCATGGGCACCATGACAGCATCGGAGTGACAGCAGTACTCCAGTGTTATTTTGACATCCATTTACTTGACAGATGTTTCTGCATTCCCTCACTTTTAATCTGTAGGTATCTTTAGGTCTGAAATGAGAATCTTATAGGCAGCATATACATGGGTCCTGTTTTTTGTTTGTTTGTTTTTGTTTGTTTGTTTTTGTTTGTTGTTGTTTGTTGTGTCCATTCTGTCTCCCTAGGTCTTTTGATGGGGACCTCTAGTCCATTTATATTCAATTATTATTAATATATATGTATTTATTGACATTTTATTACTTTTTTGGTGATTGTTCTTATAGAGTTTTTCTGAACCTTTCTGGTCTTTCTCTATTTCATGGTTTGCTGGTTTTCTTTAGTGATATATTTGAATTTCTTTCTCTTAATCTTTGCCTATTTATTAGTAAATTTTGATATATGGTTACCTTTAGGTTTGTTTATAACCTCTTCTGCATATAGCAAGCTATATTAAGTTGATGTCATTTAAGTTTGAACCCATTATTTTCTCCTCTCCTCCCCACATTTTTGGTATATGTTAGTTGGTATATCTTATATCTTGTGAGTTGCTTGACTGATTTTTTTTTTACAGAATTATTCACTTTAACTGCTTTTGTGCTTCCTACTTTTATATTGTCAATTTTGGTCTCTCCTTCCCATTTTAAGAGTCCTATTTCATATTTCTTTCAGGCTGATTTAGTGGTTTTGAACTCCTTTAGTTTTCACTTTTCTGGGAAACTCTTTATGTGTTCTTCTATTGTGAATGATAGCCTTTTCCCATTCAGCACTTTGAATATATCAGGTCTCTCCCTTCTGGCTTGCAAAGTTTCTGTTGAAAAATCTCTATCTAGGCTTATGGGTTTTCCTTTGTAAGTTACTGACTACTTTTGTCTTGCTGCTTTTATTATTTTTTTCTTTATCATTGTATTTTGCCAATTTATTCATAACAAGTCTTGATGTAGGTCTGCTTTTGTTAATTTTGATGAGAGTTCTCTATGCCTCTTGGATCTGGATGTATATTTCCACTCCAGAGTAGGGAAGTTTTCAGTTGTTATTTCTTTGAACAAATTTTCTGCTCTCTTTTCTCTCTTTTCTTCTTCTGGGTCACCTATAACATGAATGTTATTACATTTGGCAGTTACTGAGTTACTTAAGTCTGTCTTTATTTTGCGTAATTTTTTTTACTCCCTTTTGTTCACTTTTATTACTTTCCATTACTCTGTCCTCTAGGTCACTAATTCACTCCTCTGTTTCTTCCATTCTGATCTTCATTCGATCAAGTCTGTTTCTCATTGTGTTTATTGACCCCTTTATCTGTGCTATGTTACTCATTACTTTGTTTTTAGGCTCTCAATCATGTCTTCAACTCTTAAGTTCAGTGAGTATTCTTAAGATCATTGCTGTAAATTATCAGTCATGTTACTTTTATCTCTTTTGCTTAAATCTTGGCCTGTGGCCTTGTCCTCTTCTTTCATCTGGGATAAATTTATCTGACTCTTCATTTTGTCTACCTCTCTGTGTCTGTTTCTTTGTGTTATGCAAGTGAGCTACATCTTCTGCTCTTGAAAGTAGTGACTTTATGAGGGAGAGGTCTTGGAGTGCCTTTCAGTGCAGTGTCCCCTGTTTATCAGAACCTGGCACTTCAGGATAGTATCCTATGTGTGTTGTTTACACCTTGGTGTTGTCTCTAAGTCATTTTTCCCTTTTATGGCAGTCATCTGCAGTGACTCTCTGTCTGTTGTGGGCTACGCTTGCTGTCTTGGTGTTACTGGAACCCAGGCAGGCCAGCTCTGCGTGGGTATCACCCCCAGGGAAATTAGGAATTAGCCGTTCTCACAACTGAAAGTGGGATATTGAAGCCTCCTGGTTTTTTTATTCAAGTTTTTACGCAAATTCCAGTTGGTTAACATGCAATGCAACATTAGTTTCTAAAGTAGAATTTAGTAATTTAGCATTTATATATAGGACCCAGTGCTCATCACAAGTACCTTCATTAATACCCATCACCCATTTAGCTTCTCCCCCCATCCACCTCCTCTCCAGCAACCCTTAGTTTTTCCTTTACAGTTAAGAGCCTGTTTTATAGTTTACTTCTCTCTCATGCCCCCCAGGTTTATCTGTTTCATTTCTTAAATTCTACATGAATGAAATCATATGGTGTTTGTCTTTTTCTGACTAACTTATTTCACTTAGCATAATACACTCTAGCTCCATCCATGCTGTCAGAAATGGCAAGATCTTATTATTCATGGCTGAATAATATTCCATTATCTATATCTATATCTAATGTATCTGCCATCTATCTATCTATCATCTATCTATCTATCATCCATCATCTATCACTCTCTCTCTCTCTCATGTTCTTTTTCCATTCATCTGTCAATGGATGTTTGGGCTCCAGGAATAAACCTAATGAAAGAGGTAAAAGATCTGTACTCTAAAAACTACAGAACACTTGTGAAAGAAATTGAAGATGACACAAAGAAATGGAAAATCATTCCACGCTCATGAATTAGAAGAACAAATATTGTTAAAATGTCTATACGACCCCAAGCAATATACTATTTTGGTAGAGTTGTCTATCACCTCAATTTTCTTATGCTTTGCTTCATATATTTAAGATATCTGATGTTTGATTTTATATATATATATATATATATATATATATATATATTTGTTATATCTCCTTGGAGATTTGGTCTTTTATCATACATAATATCTGTCTTTTCTCTTGTAAGATTTTTTTTGACCTAAATCTATTTTGTCTGATATACTGTAGCCAGTTTAGTTCCTTTTTGGTGGTGACTGCTTACATGGAATAACTTTTTACATCATTTAATTTTCAAACTATTCCTGTTTTCACATTTAAAGTGAGTTCTTTGTAGACAACATATATTAAGGTCTGGTTTTAATCCATTCTGTCAATCCATTCTGTCAATGTTTACTGGGGAATTTATCTATTTACATTTAAAGTAACTACTCATAGTTAAGGACTTACAATTTCCGCTCAGTTATTTGTTTTCCACGTATTTTACAGCTTTTTTTGTCTCTCATTTCCTCCTATACTGTCTTCTTCTGTGATTAGTTGATTCATTTGTATTGGCAGTTTTCATTCATTTCTTATTTTTTATTTTATATTTATAGACACTTGTGTTACAATGGGAGTTACATATAACATCATAAAGTTAATTCTATTTAAAACAAATATCAACTTAAATTCAATCTCATTAAAACTACTTTTATAGCTCAACCCTCCTTTATGTTACTGATGTCACAAATTACATCTTTAATTAGATTATATTAAAATAGATTTATCATTGTTTTATGATTTTACTTTAAATCCTGTAGAATAAAAAGTTGTGTTATGAACCAAAATTACAATAATTCTTGTTTTTATATTTAGTTTTGTATTTACTTTTAACAGAAAAAATTATATATATATTGGCTTTTAGTTTTTCTCTGATATTTTTTCATTTCAACTTGAAGGATTCCCTTCAGCATTTATAGTACTGCAGGTCAAGTAGTAATAAACTCCCTCAGCTTTTGTTAATCTGGAAATGAATTATTTTCTTCTCATTTTTGAAGAGCGGATTTACCAGATTTAGAATTTTGGGTTGACAATTTTTTTTTCAGCAATTTAAATGTTTTATTCCACTGTATTTGGTCCTGAAATGTTTCTGCTTATAAATCTACTAATAATATAATTGAGGAACACCTTTACATGACTATCTTTATTCCCTTCCTGCTTTGAAAACTTTATCTTTATCTTTGGTTTTTGACACCTTGATTATAATGTGTCTCAGTGCAGGTCTTTGTATTTATCCTGCTTTTTATTTTTTGATATTTTGCATTTGTATATTTGTGCCTTTCTTTATTTATTGGAATTTCTCAGCCATCATTTTTTTTCAAACAATTCTCTTTCCCTTTTTGTCTCTATCTTCTTTTGGGGCTCCCAAATGTGTATATCTGTCTTTTTGATGGTGTCACATAAATCCTTTTCACTTTTATTCTTTTTTTTCTTTTCACTTGTCTGAGTTGATAATTTGTAATTACCTATCTTTTGGTACATTCATTCTTTCTTCTGCCTGTTTGAGTCTGCTGTTCAACCATTCTAGTGAATTTTTCTTTTTTTCCTTCTTTTTTTTTTTTTAAAGATTTTATTTATTTATTTGACATGGAGAGACACAGCCAGTAAGAGAGGGAACACAAGAAGGGGAGTGGGAGAGGAAGAAGCAGGCTCCCAGTGGAGCAGGGAGCCTAATGCAGGGCTCAATCCCAGGACCCTGGTATCATGCCCTAGGCTGAGGCAGACGCTTAACAACTGAGCCACCCAGGCACCCCTCTAGTGAATTTTTCAATTCAGTTATTGCATAATATCTTTCCAGAACTCATGTTTGGCTCTTTTTGTAATTTCTATCTCTTTGTCAATATTCTTGTTTTGCTTATGTGTTGTTTTCCTGATATACTTTAGGCTTTTTTGTTTATGCATTCCTTTAGCTTCTTGATTATATTTAAGACAGTTTTGAAAAAGTCTTTGTCTAGTGTATCTAAAGACAGTTTCTTCATAGATCATTTATAAAAATTTATTATGTTCTTTTAACAGGTTATGCTTTCCTATTTCTTTTGTAAGAATTGTGATCATTTATTGAATATTGAGCATCTGAAAGATGCTACTTTTTAAACTCTTTGTAGACTGGTTCCATGCATTGAAAGATTTTCATTAATATCCTAGGCATGAAGGCTTATGGTCTTCTCTGGCCTATTCTGAGCATGTTCTATCCCTGGGCATATGTGTGCAGTTTTTCTGATTTTTCTTAAACATTTCTGCCTTTAAATGTCTTAATTTTTCTAAGGGTCATAACTTTCTTTCTAACAACTTAGATACTCTCTTGTGTATGCCAAACAGTGGTCTTTCATTCCTTGTTTGTGAGACTATTTCTCTGTGACATTTATGAATAGGTTGCTGTGTCTTTCAGAAGTTTGAGATTGAAAATGCTTTTGGCCATTTTAGATCCAAGTTAGGCTTCAGAGACCAATTACTCAAGAAGCCTGCAAACAAATTAGAACATTGCAAATTTGGTCCATTTTACTCTTTCTGGTTTACAGAAGGGAACTAAGGATTGAGATTCTGCTTCCTCCGAACCATCCTACACCACAACAGAACGTCTCTGAAGCAAAGTGGAGTAAAACCTCAACAAAATGTCCTACAACGTTCAATGTATCTTTTTGTTGTTGTTGTTGTGTGTTTGGTTGCTGTAGAGTTCTAAATGATTTTCAAAGTTACTATTAAGTTAATTTAGTTTATTTTTTAATTTACTTAATGTTTCCAAGAGTAACACAAGCCTGGGAATTTTTAGCTTACCATCTTTCTCACATGACCTTTATCAATTTTTGGTTCATATATTTGGATGATAAGAATTATGAGCTTACTGAATTTAGACAGTTATTTCATTTTGATTAATTGACCCACTTATTACTTTACAATGTTTTCCTGTCTATGGTAGTTTTCCTTTTCTGAAATTCCACATTCATATAGCCAATGCAGTTTTCTGGAATTATTTATTTCTCATGTAACAAGTGGGTGTGGGTGAGAATGTGGACAATCTTTCTTGTCACCAGGTTTCAATTATTTTATGAAATGCACACCTTGGAAACCATTTCAAATATAAACATTGTTAGCTTTTTTCCCACATATATTTGCAAGTCAAAGGAGAAAAACATATTTTATTAAAAGTCAGTCCTATAGCTTTGTTGCCTTTTTGCCTGTCCTTAGCCAATTTATTTATCCTCTTTTCTCATCTACAAATGCTATACATTGTCAACAAGAACAACAACAAAAAAGGAAAGATCAGAAATTCATGGAGAATAAAGAACATCCTAGTGAACAATGTATTGGTTAATGAGGAATATAAAGAATAAAAAAATACATGAAAATAAATGAAAATGAAAATAGAATGATCCAAAACTGTTGGGATGCAACAAAAGCAGTCATAAAAGGGAAGTATGTAACAATACAGGCCTAATTCAAGAAGCAAGAACATCTCAAATACACAATCTAACCTTACACGTAATGGACATAGAAAAATAACAGGAAATGAAGACTAAAGCCAACATAAGAAGGGAAATAATAAAGATTAGGGCAGAAATAAGTGATATAGAAATAACAGCAACAACAAAAACAGTAGAACAGACAAATCAAACTAGGTGCTGATTCTTTAAAAGAATCAATAAAATTGGTAAGCCACTAGCCACACTTATCAAAATGAAAAGAGAAAGGACCCAAATAAATAACACCACAGGTGAGAGAAGAGAAATCACAAAATTACTACATAAATATGAATAATTAGAAGAGAATATTAAGAAAAATTATGTACTAAGAAATTGGGCAATCTGGAAGAAAAGGATAAATTCCTAGAAAAATAGAAACTAACAAAACAAAGAGGAAAAAATAGAAAAAATTGAGCAGACTGATATATAAAGAGAGAAACTGAATCAGTAATCAAAAATCTCTCAAAAAATGAAAGTCCAGGGCCATATGGCTTCCCAGGGAAATTCTACCGGACATTTAAAGAAGAGTTAGTACTCTTCTCAAACTGTTCCAAAAAGACAAAAATGGAAAGAAAACAAGGCCAGCATTACCTTAACTCAAAAACCAGACAAAACTCCACTGACAAGGAGAAATACAGGCTAATGTCCTTGATGAACATGGATGCAAAAATTCTCAACAAAATGCTAGCAAATTGAATCCAATGGTAGGTTAAAGGAATCATTCACAATGATCAAGTGGGGTTTATTCCTGGGCTACAATAGTAGTTCAATATTCACAAATCAATCATTGTAATACACCACGTTAGTAAAAAAAAGGATAAGAACCATATGATTCTCTCAATAGATGCAGAAAGAAAATTGATAAAATACAGAATCCATTCTTGATTTAAAAAAATACCCTCAACAAAGTAAGGATAGAGGGAACATAGCTCAACATCATAAAGTCCATATACAAAAGACCTACAGCTAATATTATCCTCAATTGGGAAAAACTGAGAACTTTTCTTGTATAGCCAGAAACATGACAGGGATGTCCACTCTCATCATTACTATTTTACACAATACTAGAAGTCCTAGCCTCAGCAATCAGACAACTACAAAAAGAAATAAAAGACATCTAAATCATCAAGGAAGAACTAATCTTTCACCATTCCTAGATGATATATTTCTCTATGTAGAAAAGCCAAAAGACTCCACACAAAAAAATTGCTAGAACTGGTACACAAATTCAGTAAAGTCACAGGATACAGGGGCGCCTGGGTGGCGCAGTCGTTAAGCGTCTGCCTTCGGCTCAGGGCATGATCCCGGCGTTATGGGATCGAGCCCCACATCAGGCTCCTCTGCTGTGAGCCTGCTTCTTCCTCTCCCACTACCCCTGCTTGTGTTCCCTCTCTTGCTGGCTGTCTCTGTCAACTAAATAAATAAAATCTTTAAAAAAAAAAAAAAAAAAAAGTCACAGGATACAAAATCAACATACAGAAATGTTGAATTTCTATACAACAATAATTAATCAGCAGAAACAAATCAAGTAATTTATTCCATTTACAATTGTAATGAAAAACATAAGATAATTAGGAATAAACTTAACCAAAGAGGCAAAAGATCTGTATTCTGAAAACTATAGAACACTGATTAATGAAATTGAAGATGACACATAGAAAAAAATGGAAACACATTCCATGCTCATGGATTAGATGTTGAATATTGCTAAAATGTCTATACTGCCCAAAGCAATCTACACATTTGTTGCAATCCCTATCAAAATATCACGAGCATTTTTTTGCAGAGAGAGAACAATCCTAAAATTTGTATGGAACCACAAAAGACCCTGAGTAGCCAAAACAATCCTGAAAAAAAAAGCAAAACTGGAGGCACCACAATTCTGGACTTCAAGCTATGTTACAAACCTGGAGTCATAAAGACGGTATGGTATTGGTACAAAAACAGACACATTTCAGTGGAACAGAATAGAAAAGTTAGAAATGGACTTATGACTATATGGTCAACCCATATTTGACAAAGCAGGAAAAATATCCAATGGGAAAAATGCAGTCTCTTCAACATATGGTGTTGGGAAAACTGGACAAAAACATGCAAAAGAATGAAATTGGAGCACTTTCTTACACCATATACAAAAATAAATTCAAAATGGATGAAAACCTAAATGTGAGACAGGACACCATAAAAATCCTAGAGGACAACACAGGGAACAATCCCTTTGACATCAGCCATAGCAACTTCTTACTAGACAGGTCTCCTGAAGGCAAGGGAAAGAACAGGAAAAAGGAACCATTGGAACTTCATCAAGATAGAAAGATTCTACACAGCAAAGTAAATAATCAACAAAACTAAGTGTCAACCTTCTGAATGGGAGAAGATATTTCCAAATGACATATCTGATTAAGGGATAGTGTTCAAAATCTATAAAGAACTTATCAAACTCAACACCCAAAAAACAAATAATCCAGTTAAGAAATGCGCAGAAAGCATGAATAGACATCTTTCCAAAGAAGGTATACAAATGGCTAACAGACACATGAAAAGATGTTCAACATCACTTATCATCATTTATAAATCAAAACTACAAGGTGTTATTACCTCGCACCTTTCTGAATGGCTAAAATTAACAACACAGAAAACAACATATGTTGGCCAGGATGTGGAGAAAGGCAAACCCTCTTACACTGTTGGTGGGAATGCAAACTGGTGGAACTACTCTGGAAAACAGTACAGAGGTTCCTCAAAATGTTAAAAATAGAACTAAACTACCACCCAGCAATTACACAGCTAGGTATTTACCCAAAAGATAATAAAATAGTGAGTGGAAGGGACACATACATAAGCATTAACAATAGCCAAATTATGGAAAGAGCCCAAATGTCCATTGACTAATGAATGGATAAAGAAGAGGTATGTAAATACATGATGGAATATTATTTGCCCATAAAAAGAATGAAACATTGCCATTTGCAAAGACGTGGATGGAGCTAGAGCATATTATGCTAAGCAAAATAAGTCAGTCAGAGGAAGACCTTTTCCATATAATTTCACTCATATGTGGAATTTAAGATTCATAACAGATGGATACAGAGGAAAGAAAAAAAAAGAGAGAGGGAGATACACACACAAAAAGAGATTCTTAACCATAGAGAACAATCTGAGGGCTGCTTGGGGGAGGCAGGTGGGTGTGCTAGGCTAAATGTGTGGTGGGTATTAAGGAGGGCATGCATTGTGAAATGCACTGGGTGCTTTATGTAAGTTATGAACCACTAAATTCTCCTGAAACTAATATTACACTATATGTTAACTAAGAGAATTTAAATAAAAACTTGAAACAAAAAGGAGGCTTACTATATCTGAAAAACAATTTGTCATATCAAATTCTTATGGAAACCATTTTGTTGGTCTCTCTTCCCCTCCATTGCTTCTTCTGATTTTCTCTCTCATTGTTTTTGCTTTGAGCATTTGTTTTACATTCCTTCTGTTTATTCAAAAAATACAACTAAATAAATCTTAAAAAAGTATGTTATGTACAACATAGCTTAAAATCTGACATCAATACTAGAATAAACAAAATTCAAAAATGTTAAATCAAACTTTATAATTTGTTTTGTACTTTCTTTCTCTTGTCCCACTTTCTTCCTTCATCTGTCTGTTAAGTATAGTTTCACTGTCTAAACCAGACCAATTATATAGTTAGAAGCTACTTTATTTAATCTTCTTCAGTAGCTCATGGGGAAAAAATCACTAAAGCAGTTTACAAAAAGTCAAATTCTCACAATTTTCATCAAAAAAGAAAGCAAATCTGCTTTATTTTTCCCAAGCAAAACTTTAGAAGTCTCCTAGCTTTATTTTTAAAGATTTATTCAATTATTTGAGAGAGAAAGGAAGAGAGAAGGCAAAGGGGTGGAGGGAGAGGGAGAGATATCTTTAAGCAGACTCCCCCTGAGCCTGGAGCCTGAAGTGCAGGGCCCAGTCCCAAGACACTGAGATCATGACCTGAGCCAAAATCAAGAGTCAGATGCTCGGGAGACTGAGATCCTCTCCCAGCATTTTAAAGTATCATTAAGGTTGCTGTCTCTTGTATCCTGACCAACTTATTGCTTGGGAAAAATACGTTAAAATAATGTATTAATAATCTAAACTACATTAGCTGTGTCCAAACCATGAATTCAACCATGGGTTATGCAACATAGTCTGAAACAGTCTTTTCCCCCCATTTTCTATAGTTAGAAAAGCCTTTGCATTGATTGAATTTCATGCTAAGAAAATTAAGCAATAAAGGAGAAAGGGCAAAAAATGTATAATAAAAAGGAAAAAAATAATGTTCAAAAAAGGTAAAGATGAAAATTTGGAATTTTTGTTTTTGTAGATTGCACAGATGCTTTTTAGAAAGGACATGTATTTGAATCCCTCTATAAGAAAATGAAAATAAATTAAAGCACAAAATTACTTCTGACAGGAACACATTTGTATCCCCTTTTCATTATGAGCTCTAGGTATTGGCTTTGGCTAGGTCCTTTTTCAGCATAACAGGAATTTTTTCATTAAAAACATAATTTTAATAAATGACAAGATTACATTGTTGCAGTAGCTCTTTGTGTTAAAAATAGCACAAAATTGAAATCATAATTACTAAAAGGACATAATGAATTTTAAAAAATGAAAATTTTAAAAAACCCTACTGTTTAAATAACACATGCCAGTTATTTTATACCCATTATCTCTTTTCATTACTGAAGTATAGTTGACATACAACTTTGTATTAGTTTTGGGCTTACAACATAGTGATTTCACAATTCAGTACATTCCTCAGTGCTCACCATGGTAAACGTGGTCACCATATGTAGCCATACAATGTTATTACAATATTATTGAACATTTTTCCTATACTGCACTTTCATCTCTGTATCTTTATTATTGTATAACAAGAAAGCTTTTCACTTTAAACACTTTCACCTATTTCATTCAACCCACCGCCCCTCTGGCAACTGCCAGTATGTTCTCTGTATATAAGAATCTGTTTTTTGTTTGTTTGCTTTGTTTTTTTAGATTGCACATATAAGTAAAATCATATGACGTTTGTATTTGTCTGATATCTCACTTAGTGTAATATCCTGTAGGTCCCATCATGTTGTTGCAAATTGCAAGATCACAATATTTTTTATTATAACTGATTAATATATATTAAATATGTATCACATATTCATATATATACATATATATATATAAATGGACAAAGGAGATATCACACACACACCACATCTCCTTTGTCCGTTCATCTATTGATGGACGCTTGGGTTCCTTCCATATCTTGGCTTTTGCAAATGATGCTATAATAAACATAGGAATTCATACATTTTTAAAAAATATTTTCAATTATATTATGTTAGTCACCAAAAGGTACATCCCCGGTTTCCGATGTAAAGTTCGATGATTCATTAGTTGCGTATAGCACCCAGTGCACCATGCAATACATGACCTCCTTACTACCCATCACTGGTCTATCCCATTCCCCACCCCCCTGGAGGCCCTCCGTTTGTTTCTCATAGTCCATAGTCTCTCATGCTTCATTCCCCCTTCTGATTACCCCCCTTTCTTTATCCCTTTCTTCCCCTACCCATCTTCCTAGTTCTTATGTTCCATAGATGAGAGAAACCATATGATAATTTTCTTTCTCTGCTTGACTTATTTCACTTAGCATTATCTCCTCCAGCGCCGTACATGTTGCAGCAAATGTTGAGAAATCGTTCTTTTTGATAGCTGAGTAATGCAGTGGCATGACTGGATCAAATGATATTTCTATTTTTAATTTTTAAGGGAATTTTGTACTTTTTTTCCAATGTGATTACACCAATTTACACTCCCACCAACATTTAATGAGAATTCTGGTTTTTTTCTACATCCTTATCCATGCTTGTTATTTCTTTTATTTTTGATACTAGTTATTCTGACTGGTGTGAGGTAATATTGTGGTTTTCATTATCATTTCCCTGATGATTAGTGATATCAAGCACATTGTCATGTATTTGTTGACTGTTTTATGTCTTCTTTGGAAAAATATCTATTGAGGCCCTCTGTCCTTTTTTTTTTTGTAATTGGGTTGTTTTGGGTACTTTTAGTGTTGAATTATAAAAGTTCTTTATATATTTTGGATATTAAAACCTTGTTGGATATATCATTTACACATATATTCTCCCAATCAGTAGGTTTCTCTTTGTTTTGTTGATGGTTTCCTTAACTGTGCAAGAGGTCTTTATTTTGGATTAGTTCCAATAAGTTATTTTTTGCTTTTTTTTTACCTTGCCTGAGGAAACATATCCATAAAGATATTGCTAAGAATGATGTCAAAGAGATTACTATTTTTAAAGAGTTTTATGAAGTCACTTCTCACATTTAGGTCTTCATTCAATTTTGATTTTTATATCTCCACCTTTGTTCTTTCTCAAAGATAGCTTTGGCCATCAGGGTTTTTAATTCCATACATATATAAGGATTACCTGTTCTACATTTATGAAAAAAAATGCTTTTGGTATTTTGATAGGGAGTGCACTGAATTTGTAGAATGCTTTGTGTAATAAGAAAATTTTAACAGTAATAATTCTTCCATTTCATGAGCACATTATATCTATTTGTGTCATCTTCAAATTCTTTCTTCAAAGTCTAATTATTTTCAGAGTAAAAGTATTTCAACTTCTTGCTTAGATTTATTCATAAGCATTTTATTGTTTTTTGTAGTTGTAAATTGGATTTTTAAAATTCTTTCTTTCTTTTACCTTGATATACTGTATAAATATGAGACCTGAAATTATCATATTCCTAGGGGAGAAATGAGGCCATAATCTCTTTGACATTGGCCAAAGCAACTTCATTCTATATAAGTCTCCTGAGTCAAAGGAAACCAAAGCAAAAATAAACTACTGGGACTACATGAAAATAAAAAGCTTTAGCACAGCAAAGGAAAAAAAAATCAACAGAACTAAAAGTCAACCTACTGAATAGAAGATATTTTCAAGTGACATATCTAATAAAGTGTATACAAAATATATAAAGACATTATAAAACTCAAAATCCCCAAACTGAATAATCTAATTAAAAAATGATAGAAGACATGAATAGACATTTTTCCAAAGAAGGCATCCAGATGGCCATCAGACACATGAAAAGATGGTCGACATCTCTGATCATCAGGGAAATACAAATAAAAACTCCAATGAGATATCACCTTACGTGTGTCAGAATGGGTAAAATGAACAATACAAGAAACACCAGGTGTTGGCATGGATGAAGAAAAAGGGGAACCCTCTTGCACTGTTGGTGGGAATGCACACTGGAGCAGCCACTCTGGAAAACAATATGGACGTCCCTCAAAGTGTTAAAAATAGAACTACCCTGTGATGCAGTAATTGGACTACTAGGTATTTGCAAAAAGGACACAAGAATTCCAATTTGAAGGGATCCATGCATACCAACATTTATAGAAGCATTACCTACAATAACAAAATTATGAAAAGAAACCATGTGTCAATGAGTAAATGGATAAAGAAGATGTGAAAATTTGCACACACACACACAAACACACTGGAATATTACTGAGCCCCCTAAAAAGAATTAAATTTTGCCATTTGCAAAGATGTGGATGGAGCTAGAGTATACTATGCTAAGCAAAATAAGTCAGTCAGAGTAAGACAAATACTCTATGATTTCACTCATATGTAGAATTTAAGAAACAAAACAAACAAAGAAAGAGGAAAAAAGAGAGTGAGACAAACCAAGAAATATATTCAATATTAGAGAACAAAGTGATGGTTGTCAGAAAGGTAGGTGGATGGGGTGATGGGTTAAATAGGTGATTGGGACTAAGGAGTGCACTTGTTTTGATGAGCACTGGGTGTTGTATGTAAGTGTTGAATCACTAAATTGTGCACCTGAAACTAATATGACACTGTATGTTAACTAATAGGAATTAAAAACTTAAAATAATTAGAGTCCAGCTTGCCTTGTACCAGTGTGGCAGTCCCCTCCCACAGAAGACTAGCACAAGCCCTTGCCCAGACCATGTCTTCAAAGCCTGGAATTTTAAAGGTCAGAAGGCTTGGATAGGATAAAACCCAGACTGTACTGTGTTGCTCCTAGGGAGAAGGCAGGGAAAGAACCCAGAGGCAGAGAGTGTGGAAACAATAATCTGAAAAACACTTGGGCACACAGTGATTGGAAATTATTCTCTCTTCTTATATTGCTTCTCTGAGAGACAGCATTCATGGACACACATCTCTGGGGAAAAAGGAGCTGGCTGGCACCATTTCCTTCTGCCACTGCTTAATGTAAAAACAGAACCACCTGTGGGAAGCAACTCCAGGCCAGCACAGTCTGCCTAACTTGTTTATAACATGCCTGTCCTATGATAAGACTCCCATTCCCAGTCAAACTTGACTCAGTCCCAGCACAGTGGGCCCCTTCCCCAGAAGAGGAGGAAACCCCTGCCCATACCATGTCTTTGACTGGAGAGTTCTTCAAGGCTTCAGTTCTAGTGGAAGTAGTATCATGACTCATATAACAAGCTGCCCATAGCACAGTGAGTTAAAACTCATGAAATTCTGGCCAAGGACCAAACACTGCCAAACTGTAGGCAAAGACAGCCTCTGCAAAAAACTAGTCTGAAGGATGAAGCAGCCAAAATACAACTGTAGAACACATGCAGCACACACCAGAAAGTGTCCCTGAAACACCAGGCCCTGGACCATATATGAACTCTTCATAAAGCCTTTATTCTTAGGAGCAAGAAATATAACTGGCATTTGTAACACACAGAAGAAGGCAGAAACTTAGGCAAAATGCCAGGATGGAGGAATTTGTACCAAATGAAAGGACAAGATAAGACCACACTCAGAGATATATGTGAAACAAATATAAGTAACAGGCCTGGTGAAAAATTTAAAATAACAATCATAATGATACTCACTGGACTTGAGAAAAAAAATAGAAGATATCAGTGAAACACTACAGAGGTAAAAAGTTTGAAAAAAAAGAATGAATCAGAAATGAAGAATGAAATAACTTAGGTTAGAAACAGGATTGATGCAATGAACAGCAGGCTGGAAGAAGCAGTAGAAAGATCTAATGATATAGAAAAACAAAATGGAAAATAATGAATCAGAAAAAAAGAGAGAAAGAAGAATAATAGGACATGGGAACAGACAGAGAACTCAGTGATTCCATCAAGCATGATAACATTTGTATTGTAGGAGTCCAAGAAGAAGAAGAGAAAGAAAAGGGGGGAGAAAATTTATTTGAGGAAATAATAGCTGAAAACTTCCCTAATCTGGGGAAGGAAACAGACATTCAGATCCAGAAGGCTCAGATAACTCCCATCAAAATCAACAAAAGCAAGCCAACACCAAGACGTATTGTAATTAAATTTGCAAAATTTAGCAAAAAAGAATAAATCTTGATAACAACAAATGAAAGAAATCTTTAACTTTCCAGGGAAAACCCATAAGGGTAGGTGGAGATTTCTCAACAAAAACGTGGCAAGCCAGAAGGGAGTGGCATGATATATTCAAAGTGCTGAATGGGAAAAATCTGCAGCCAAGAATACTCTATCCAGTAAAGCTATCATTCAGAATAGAAGAGATCAAGAATTTCCTAGACAAATGAAATGTAAAATAATTTGTGTTTACTAAACCAGTTCTGTAAGAAATATTAGAGGGGACTCTCTGAATGCAAAGGAGAGAACAAAAGTCCCAAACACAAGAAAAGATCGAGAAAATCTACAGAAACAACAATAAAGCAAGTAATAAAATGGCACTAAATGCATATCTATCTGTAATTACTTTGAATGTAAATGGACTAAGTGCTCCAAACAAAAGATATTGGACATTAGAATAGATTAAAAAAAAAAAAAAGCAAGATCCACCTATATGCTGCCTACCGGAGGCTCATTTTAGACCTAAGAACACCTGGAGGTTGAAAGTGAGGAGATAGAGAAATATTTAAATATGCAAATTTAAATGCAAATAGATGAGACAATAAAGCCATAACAGCAATACTTATATCAGAAAACTAGACTTTAAAACAAAGACTATACCCCAAAGATACAGAGGTAGTGAAGAGAAGGGCCATATGCACCCCAGTGTTCATAGCAGCATTGTCCACAATAACTAAATCCTGGAAGGAGCCGAGATGCCCTTCAACAGATGACTGGATTAAGAAGTTGTGGTCCATATATACAATGGAATATTACTCAGCTATCAGAAAGAACGAATTCTCAACATTTGCTGCAACATGGACGGCACTGGAGGAGATAATGTTAAGTGAAATAAGTCAAGCAGAGAAAGACAATTATCATATGATTTCTCTCATCTACGGAACATAAGAACTAGGAAGATCGGTAGGGGAAGAAAGGGATAAAGAAAGGGGGGTAATCAGAAGGGGGAATGAAGCATGATAGACTATGGACTATGAGAAACAAACGGAGGGCCTCCAGGGGGGTGGGGGAATGGGATAGACCAGTGATGGGTAGTAAGGAGATCACGTATTGCATGGTGCTATGGGTGTTATACGCAACTAATGAATCATCGAACTTTACATCGGAAACCGGGGATGTACTGTATGGTGACTAACATAATATAATTAAAAAAACATTAAAAAAATAAAATAAAACAAAGACTCTAAAAAGAGACAAAGAAAGGCAGAAAATATTAACAAAGGGGACAATCCAACAAGAAGATATAATTGTAAATATTTATGTACCCAACATGAGAGCTCCCAAATATATAAAATAACAAACATAAAAGGAATAATTGATAATAATACAATAATAGTATGGGGACTTTAACCCCCCACTTAAATCAATGGACAGATTATCTAAACAGAAATTAAACAAGGGAAAAATGTTTTTGAATGGCACATCAGACCATATGGACTTAACAGATATATTCAGTACATTAATCCTAAAACAGTAGAAAACAATTCTTTTCAACTGCATGTGGAGTATTCTCCAGAATATATTTCATATTAGCCCCAAAACAGCCTAAACAGACACATAAAGATTAAAGTTGTACCTTGCATCTTTTCTGAACATAAAGCTATGAAACTAGAAGTCAACCAGAAGAAAATACCTGGAAAGACTAAAAGTACATGAAGGTTAAACAATATGCTACTAAAGAATGAAAGGGTCAACCGGGAAATAAAAGAAGAAATTTTAAAAATACATGGAAACAATTGAAAATGAAATCACAACGGTCCAAAACCCTTGGGAGGCAGCAAAAAGAGTTCTAAGAGGGAAGTATAGAGCAATACTGGACTATCACAAGAAGAACGAAAAATCTCAAATAAACAACCTAAACTTACACCTAAAGAAGCCAGAAAAAGAACAACAAATGAAGCTTAAAATGAGCAGAAAAAAGGAAATAAAGATTATAGCAGAAATAAATGGTAGAGAAACAAACAAACAAACAAAAGCAGTGGAACAGTTCAATGAAATCAGGTGCTGGTTCTTTGAAAAAATTAATAAAATTGATAAACCCATAGCCAGACTTATAAAAAAATAAGAGAAAGGTCAGACCAAATAAATAAAATCACAAAAGAGAGAGGAGAAATAATAACAAGCACCAACAAAATACAAAAAGAATATAAGAGAATATTATGAAAAAATGTATGCCAAAAAAATTGGACAACCTGGAAGAAATGGACAAATTCCTGGCACCATATAAACTGCCAAAACTGAAACAGGAAGAAATAGAAAACTTGAACAGACCCATAACCAGCAAATAAATTGTATCAGTAATTTAAAAACTCTCAACAAACAGAAATCCAGGACCAGATGGATTCACAAGTGAATTCTACCAAATATTTTAAGAAGATTTAATACCCATTCTCAAACTATTCCAAAAAACAGAAACGGAACAAAAACTTCCAAATTCATTCTATGAGATCAGCATTACCCTAATACTAAAACCAGAAGAAGACTCTACTAATAAAGAGAACTACAGGCCAATATTCCTGATAAATATGGATGCAAAAATTCTCAATAAAATAAAGCAAACTGACTCTCACAATACATTAAAGAATCACTCACCATAATCAAGTGGGATTTTTTCCTGGTTCAATAATTGCAAATCAATAATGTGAGCATCATATTAATAGAAGAAAATAAAATAACTATATGATCAGAGGTGCCAGATACTGGGTCAGACAAAGACCCTCAGCAGTACCTCTCAGGGTGCAGAGCCTCTGTGAGTGGCCAAGGGTGTGGGAGACTGGTGATGTCCCCTGGGCTTGGAAGGAGTCAGAAATGTCTGCTTTGCTGGCCTAAGAGTTGAGGAACTGGGGCACAGAAAGTAGACTGGCCAGAGGCAGGGCCAAGCCTGAGGTCTATATGACATGAGATGCCCAGTGGCCCAGAGGCCATATTAGCTTCTCTACTACCTCCTTCAGCAGCCTAGGATTCTGAACCCCAAGAAGGCAGAGGGATTATCTGGGACCTCTAATCCCTCCCCTTGTTGGGCTGAAAAGTCTCATATGGCAGAGGTCCAATTGTGCCCCTTCTTGTGCATGGAGACTCTGGTAGCTATGCCTCTCATACACATGATAGATAAATACCCTGGGATGGAGCCTGTATGTGTGAACCTGTGTGACTGAAAACCCAGTGGTACAAAATCTTTGTGATGCAGAAAAAATGATCTTGTATTTAAAAAAAAGTGGTAAGTTTTTAACAATGTTGGCCTACCTCAAGAAGCAATAAAAATATCAAATGAAAAACAATCTTACACTTTTAGGAGCTAGAAAAGAAGAAACAAAATCCAAAATAAGCATAAGGAAAGAAATAATAAAGATTTGAGCAGAAGTAAATGAAATAGAAACAAAAAAACAATACAACAGATCAATGAAACCAGGTACTGGTTCTTTGAAAAGATTAAAACAAACAAACAAACAAAAACTTAAAAGCGTTTAGCAAGACTCATCAAAGAGAAATTGAGGGAGAGAGCTCAAATGAACAAAATAACAAATGAAAGAGGGTAATAACAACCAACATAACAGAAATACAATTATAAGAGAATATTATGAAAATTATATGCCAAAATATTAGGTAACTTACAAAAAACCCGACAAATTCCTAGAAACACAGGACAGTCAAAAACAGAATCAGGAAAAAACAGAAAATTTGAACAGACCAGTTACTAGCAATAAAAGTTCATCAGTAAAGAAAGGAAAGAAAGAAGGAAAGAAAGAAAAATGACAACAAAAATCTCCCTACAAACCAAAGTCCAGGATCAGACAGCCTCACAGGTCAATTCTACCAAATATTTATTTATTTATTTATTTATTTATTTATTTATTTATTTATTTATGGGTTGGGGGTGACAGAGGAAAAGGGAGAGACAGAATACCAAGCAGGCTGCAGTAAGGTGTCCTATGTGGGGCTCAATCTCATGACCCCAGGATCACAACTTGAGCTGAAATCAAGAGTTGGATCCCCAACCGAGTCACCCAGGCACTCTAGTTCTACCAAACACGTACAGAGGATTTAATACCTATTCTTTTCCAAATATTCAGAAAATATTTTTCTAGGGAGGAAAGCTTCCAAAATCATTTAATGACATGAGCATTATTCTTATAACAAAAACAGATAAAGAGCTTGCCAAAAAAAGAGAGAGAGAGAGAGAGATAATTACAAGCCAATATATCTGATGAACAGAGATGCAAAATTCCTCAACAAAATATTGGAAAACAGAATCCAAACATATATTTTTAAAAAATCATTTCATCACGTTCAATAGGAATTTATTACCGGAATGCCAGGTTGTTTCAATATTTGCAAATCAAGCAAAGTAATACATCACATCAGTATGAGAATGGATGAAATCATATAATCATTTCAATAGATGCAGAAAAAGTATTTGCTTTATAAAGTGCAACATCCACTCATGAAAGATTCCCTCAAAAAAGTAGGTTTAGAGGGGAACACCTCAACAAAATAAAGAACATATATGAAAAGCCCACAACTAACATAATATGTGATGGTAAAACATTGAGAGGTTTTCCCATCAGGAACATGACAAGGATGTGCCTGCTCTCCACTTTTATTCAACATAGTACTGAAGGTCCTAGTCACAGCAATTAGACAAGAAAAAGAAAATACCAGGCAACCACATTGTTAAAGAAAAGGTAAAACTTTCACTACTTTCAGATGACTTAATTCTGTATATAGGAAATACTTTATATAGAAAATGAAAAAAAATACTAGAACTAATGAAATCAGTAAAGTCACATGAAACAAAATCAATTTGTAGTAATCTGTGCATTTCCATACACTAATAATAAGGTGGCAGAAAGAGAAATTAAGAAAAGCATCCCATTTACAATTGCATCAAAATTAATAAAATGCCTAAGACTAAACTTAACCAAGGAGCTGAATGACCTGTACCTGAAAAGTAAACCAGTGGTGAAAGAATTTGAAGAAGACACAAAGAAATGGAAAGACATTCCATGCTCATGGCTTGGAAGAACAAATATTGCTAAAATGTCTATACTACCAGAGGAAGGAGGCAAGATGGCAGAAGAGTAGGGGACCTCATTTCGACTGGTCCCCTGAATTTAGCTGGATATCTATCAAACCATTTTGAATACCAACGAAATAATCCTGAGATGTAAGAAAATATTTCTGGAACTCTACAAGCAGAAAGATGACTGCTTTTTGCAAGGTAGGAGGTGTGGATTCATGAATCTGCAGGGAAATATGGGAAGATAAACAGAGGGGGGAAGGAGCCTCCATAAGCTGGCTACTGGAACATTATGTAGCAATGGAGTCCAAAAACAAAACCCTTAGGAATCTGCTCCAGTGAGAGTCATCCTTTTCTGAAAAGGGATCAGGGGATGAAAAGGGCAGAATTCTAGGTGGGTCATTGTGGTCTCAGGATCTCAGAAGCCACAGAATAAACAAGGGTGCCTGAACTGGTAGAGTGCCCAAGCAGTTGAGTGGGGAATCTTGTTATGGCCAGCGAACCCAGGAGGGACTCTCAGCTCCGGTCACCATAAGC
This sequence comes from Ailuropoda melanoleuca, assembly GCF_002007445.2. Taxonomy (NCBI): domain Eukaryota; kingdom Metazoa; phylum Chordata; class Mammalia; order Carnivora; family Ursidae; genus Ailuropoda; species Ailuropoda melanoleuca. The sequence continues at coordinate 59,880,238 of NC_048238.1, forward strand.
CATGAGCCTAGCTGGTCAAGAGACTGCTCTTTGCCTGAGCATGGAATGTGTGGGCCATTTACCTCACCTGGAGGGGCAAAATGGCTATGCCCACAACCAGGCAACAGCTCTCAGGTGGCAGTGGCCCCAGAAAGGACAGTAGGGCAGCACCCATGCATGGTCCAGGGGCAGTGTAGCAGGGTGAGCACAGGAGTCCATGACCACTCTCGGTCCCACGGCACACAAGGGGCAGTGACACTTGAGGGTCTCTGCGACTCCTCTGGGAAGATGCCAGTAGGCACACACCAAGAGAGTCTGTAGAGTTTGGCACACAGAGAAATGGAGACTGACTGACAAAGAGGGTTTATTGAAGGGGGGACCACAATCTTACAGCTCTGGACCAGAGATACAGGCATGGCCATTTTTGCTCTGACCCTCTGAAGAGGCATGGAAAGCCTCCAGGGAACAAAAGCTACACAGATTACCAGCTTACATTGAGCCCAGCCTTCTGGCAAGGGTTGGTGAAACGTTGCCCAGGCAAAGACACCTGAGAAGAGGACAGCAGGACACTCCCCCAGAATACAAACTGGAAGAACAGGTGGACTTCAACTATATGGATCCCACAAGAATGTAAAGCTCCAGCACCAAGGGAAAATAATATATTGATCTCCAGGAGTTTCCTCACGACTTGTTTATCTTTCAGTCTAAAATTTTCCATTTCTTTTTCTTTACCTTTTTTCTCATTTCAACTAGATTCTCATTTTACCAACTTATGTTTTTAAGTGACTTTTTAACTTTTATTTTTTTACATCTACATTTTACAGATATATGCTTCATTTTAGCCCATTTTTTCACTCTGTTCAACCATATATATGTATTTTTTCTTTGCAATTTTGGGATGTATTGTCTTCTAACACACAGAACAAAATTCAATCAGGAACAAATGGATCGCTCTGTTTTGTCCACCCTGTGAGATTATGGTCTCTCTTCCCCGTGCGCTTTTTGTTTTGTTTTGTTTTGCTTTCTTTCATCCTGGATTTGTTTGCTTCTTCTGTTGTGGCTTCCGATTGCTTCAGATTTGTCTAGGGTATGTTTTGCTTGGGTTGTGGTTGGTATTTTGAACTCTGCTCATTCACTCACCCATCCTTCTCTGGGCAAAATGACTAGAAGGAGGAATTCACAACAAAAGAAAGAACCAGAGGCAATGTTCTCTGCCACAGAGTTAATCCAAATGGTTATGTGTGAGATGTCAGAGAAGGAATTCAGGATAGCAATTATAAAGTTAATTGCTAGGTTTGAAAAAAAGCATAAGTGACAGTACAGAATCTCTAAGGGCGGAAATGAGATCTAATCAGGCCAAACTTAAAAATGCTATGAATGAGACACAGTCTAAACTGATGCTCTAACAGCTAGGGTCAATGAGGCAGAAGAAAGAATAAGTGATCTGTAGGACAGGCTGATATAAGGGAAGGAAGTTGAGGAAAAGAGAGAAAGACAACTAATAGCCCAAGAAGAAAAGCTTTGAGAATTTAATGATGCCTTGAAATGTCAATGTCAGAATTATTGGGATCCATGAGGGGGTGGGGGGAGAGAGAGAGAGAGAGAGAGAGAGAGAGAGAGTATAATTGAGCAAATCACGGCTGAGAACTTCCTTAATCTGGGGAAGGAAACACATTTGTGTCCAAGAGGCAGATAGGACCTCCCCTCCCCCAAAAATATAAATACCCCAACATATAATAGTGAAACTTTCAAATATTTGTGCCAAAGAAGCTATCCTGAGAACAGCTAGGCAGAGGAGGTTCCTTACTTACAGAGGGAGGAACGTCAGAATAACATCAATCCATCCACAGGAAGCTGGCAGGCCAGAAAGGGCTAGCAAGTTATATACAGGGTACTAAATGAGAAGAACATGCAGCAAAGAATACTTTATCCAGCAAGGCTGTCATTCTGAATGGAAGGAGAGATAAAGAGCTTCCAGAACAGACAGAAATTGTAAGAATATGCAACCTCCAAGGCAGCTCTGCAAGAAATATTAAGGGGGGATTGTGTAAGTGAAGAGAGATCCCAAGAATAACATAGACCAGTAAAGAATAGAGACAATCTACAGAAACAGGGACTTTACAGCAATACAATGGCACTAAATTCACATCTTTCAATAGTTACTCTGAATGTAAATGGGATAAATGCGCCAATCAAAAGACACAGGGTTTCAGGTTGGTAAAGCAGGACACATCCATATGCTGTCTACAAGTAACTCATTTTGGACCTAAAGACATGTCCACACTGAAACTGAAAGGATCAAGAAGCATTTACCATGCTAATGGACTTCGAAAGAAAGCTGGGGTAGCAGTCGTCATATCAGAGAAATTTGACATCAAACGTGAGAGATGTAGAGGACACTATATCATAATTAAAGGGTCTATCCAACAAGATTAAACAATTGTAAATATCTTTGCCCTAACGTGGGAGCAGCCAATTAAATAAAGCAATTAAAAACCGAAGTAAAGAAACATATTGACAATAATAGTAGGGGACATCAACTACTCACAGAAATGGACAGATAATCTGAGCAGAAGATAGACAAAGAAACAAGGACTTTGAATGACACACTGGGCCAGATAGACTTCACAGATATTCACAGAACATTCCATCCTAAAACAACAGAATACTCATTCTTCTCCAGGGCACATGGAACTTTCTCCAGTATAGAATACATACTGGCTCACAAATCAGGTCTCAACTGATACCAAAAGATTAAGATTATTCCGCGCATATTTTCAGACAACAATACTTTGAAACTTGAACTCAATCACAAGAAGAAATTTGAAATGAACTCAGACACTTGGAAGTTAAAGAGCATCCTGCTAAAAACTGGTTGGGTTAACCAGGAATTTAAAGAACTACATAAAAAAAATTCATTGAAACTAATGAGATTGAAAACACCATTTCAAAACCGGTAGCATATGGTAAAGGCAGTCTTAAGAGGGAAGTACATTGCCATCCAAGCCTCTCTCAAAAAAAAAAAAAAAAAAACTAGAAAAAATCCCAAATGCACAAGCTTACTTTACACCTAATGGACCTGGAAAAAAACAACAAGTAAAGCTTAAACCAAGCAGGAGAAGCGAAATAATAAAGATCGGAGGAAAAATTATTGAAATAGGAGGAAGAGAAGATGGCGGAGGAGTAGGGGACCCCTTTTTCAGCAGGTCCCCTGAGTTGAGCTGGATAGGTACCAGACCAGCAGGAACATCCACGGAAACAGCCTGAGACGCAGGAAGATACATCTGGATCTCTACAAATGAACATATCCACTGTGAGTATCAAGGTACGAAGCAGGGAGCTGTGAAACCGCGCACAGATATAGGAAGATAAACAGAAGGGGGAGGGAGCCGCCGTGTCAGGGTGCTGGGAAGCGGTAGCCACCTGCACGGGGGAGTGGATGGACCGCAGACCCGCACGCTTGAGACAGCAGACTGAAAACGGGAGCTCCGGGATCGCGCGTGGGGCGGCTGGAGGCTGGCGGGCCACCTGCATGGGGGAGCAGACGGACTTGGGACGGCACCCGCGAGACAGCAGACTGAGAATGGTAGCTCTGGGAGTGCGTGCAGGGCGGCTGGTGGGCCACCTGCACCAGGGAGGGGGCGGACCGCGGACCCGCACGCTTGAGACAACAGACTGAGAACGGGAGCTCCGGGATTGCGGGCGGGGTGGCTGGCGGCTGGCGGGCCACCTGCACGGCGGAGCAGGCGGACTCGCGGACAGCACCCGCGAGACAGCAGACTGAGAACGGGAGCTCCGTGAGCACGTGCGGGGCGACTAGCGGCTGGCGGGCCACCTGCACCAGGGAGCGGGCAGACCCGCACCCTGGAAACAGCAGACTGAGTCCATGAGCCGGGAGCGTGCGCCACCAAGCATCTCACGGAGCTCCGGAACTCCGGTGTGCTCACTGGATTCAGGCTGAGACCGGGAGCTCTGGGAGCATGCATGGGGTGGCTGGCAGCTGGCGGCTGGAGGGCCACCTGCACGGGGGAGCAGGCGGACTCGTGGTCAGCACCCGCGAGACACCAGATGGAGACCGGGAGCTCCGGGAGCCCGCACGGGGCGGCTGGTGACTGGCGGCTGGCGGGGTTGGAAACACAAAGGACAGAGACGTGCCGGCGCTGGAAGTGAGGGCTGGGATGCCGGGTGTGGGGCGCACAGCCTGGGATGCTGCAGGGTTGAGCAGCACCAACAGAAACAGAGTTAAAGTGGCCAGAACACCAGTGGAGAACGATCTGCGATCCCTCTGTTCTGAGACAGAGGCTGAATTTCAGCCGCTGCTGCTCTCTCAGAAGAGGCATAGCAAACCGCCAGGGAAAGCCGCCAGAAAACAAAAGCCCAGAAATACAGGCTTACAGGGAGCCCATCCCCATCCCTCCTTGCAGGGGACACGGAGACTCTACCCAAACAGGGTTTTTGAGTACTGGCCGGCAGGCCCCTCCCCCAGAAGGCAGGCTGAAAAATCAAGAAGCCCACAACCCAGGAGCGCCTGAGTGNTTGAGTGGGGCAGTCATTAAGCTCCTGTCTTCAGATTAGGGTGTGATCACAATGTTCCAGAAAGGAGTCCCTCATCAGGCTTCTCCACCAGGAGCCTGCTTCTTCCTCTCCCACTCCCCTGCTTGGGTTCCCTTTCTTGCAGTCTGTCTGTCTCTCTCTCTCTCAAATAAATAAATAAAATCTTTAAAGAAGAAGCACACATCCCTAAGATCTCTATAAAACAAGGGCGCACGGCCTGGGTCCCAGTCAACACTTGGGCTCTNTGGCCTGGGTCCCAGTCAATAACTTGTGCTCTGGACAATCCTGCAATCTCTCTTCATCAGAATGACGAGAAGGAGAAGTCCCCCCCCAGCAAAGAAAAGATAATGAGTCTTGGCCTCTGCCACAGAATTGGCCTCGGCCACAGAATTAATACATATGGATGTATCCCAATTATCAGAAATGGAATTCAGAGCAACAATGGTCAAGATGATGAGTAAACTTGAAAAAAGCATCAGAGAAAGCGTTGCTGAGAATATAGAATCCCTAAGGGCAGAAATGAGAGCGAATCTGACAGAAATTAAAAANAAGATAATGAGTCTGTGGCCTCTGCCACAGAATTGGCCTCTGCCACAGAAATAATAGATATGGATGTAACCAAATTATCAGTAATGGGATTCAGAACAATGGTCAAGATGATGAGTAGACTTGAAAAAAGTATTAATGAAAATGTTACTGAGAATATAGAATCCCTAAGGGCAGAAATGAGAGCGAATCTGACAGAAATTAAACATTCGATGAGCCAAATGCAGTCAAAACTAGAGGCTCTGATGGCCAGGGTCACTGAGGCAGAGGAACGCATTAGCGAATTGGAGGATGGGTTAGCAGAAGAAAAAACAAAAATAGAAGATGGTCTTAAAAAATCCACACCCATGAATGTAGATTACGGGAGATTACTGACTCTATGAAACGATCCAAAGTCAGAATCATCGGCATCCCTGAAGGGGTGGAGAAAAACAGAGGTCTAGAAGAGATATTTGAACAAATTGTAGCTGAAAACTTCCCTAATCTAGCAAGGGAAACAAGCATTCGTGTCCAAGAGGCAGAGAGGACCCCATCCAAGCTCAACCATGACAAACCTACGCCAGGTCATGTCATAGTGCAATTCGCAAATATTAGATCCAAGGATACAGTATTGAAAGCAGCAAGGGCAAAGAAATTTCTCACGTCCCAAGGCAAAGGTATCAGAATTACGTCAGACCTGTCTACAGAGACCTGGAATGAGAGAAAGGCTTGGGGGGGCATTTTTAAAGCTCTTTCAGAGAAAAACATGCAGCCAAGGATCCTTTATCCAGCAAGGCTGTCATTCAGAATTGATGGAGAAATAAAGACGTTCCAGAATCGCCAGTCATTAATCAATTTTGTGACCACGAAACCNTGTAACCACGAAACCAGCCCTACAGGAGATAATAAGGAGGGTTCTATAAAGGTAAAAATGCCCCAAGAGTGATACGTAGTGGAAAGTCACAACCGATACAAACAAAGACATTACTGGTAACATGGCATCATTAAAATTGTATCTCTCAGTTCTCAGTGCCAATGTTAATGGTTTAAATGCTCCCATAAAACGCCACAGGGTTGCAGATTGGATAAAAAGACATGACCCATCCATTTGCGGTCTACAAGAGACTCATTTTGAACCCAAAGATACATTCAGACTGTGAGTAAGGGGATGGAGTACCATCTTTCACGCAAATGGACCTCCAAAGAAAGCTGGAGTAGCAATGCTCATATCAGAGAGACTGGATTTTAAACTAGAGGCCATAGAGAGACACAGAAGGGCACTATATTATTCTTAAAGGAAGCATTCAACAAGTGGATATGACAATTAAAAATATATATGCCCCCGGGGCGCCTGGGTGGCAGAGTGGTTAAGCGTCTGCTTTCGGCTCAGGGCGTGATCCCGGCGTTATGGGTTCGAGCCCCACATCAGGCTCCTCTGCTATGAGCCTGCTTCTTCCTCTCCCACTCCCCCTTCTTGTGTTCCCTCTCTCGCTAGCTGCTTCTATCTCTGTCAAATAAATAAATAAAATCTTTAAAAAAATATATATATATATATGCCCCCATCAGGGGAGCAGCAAGATACACAAGCCAACTCTTAACCAAAATAAAGAGACATATAGATAAAAACACAGTAATAGTAGGGGACCTCAACACCCCACTATCAGAAATAGACAGAACACCCTGGCAAAAACTAAGCAAAGAATCAAAGGCTTTGAATGCCATACTCGACGAGTTGGACCTCATAGATATATATAGAACACTACACCCCAGAACCAAAGAATACTCATTCTATTCTAATGCCCATGGAACATTCTCAAGAATAGATTACGTCCTGGGACACAAAAGACTTCTCAAGCGATACCAAAAGATTGAAATTATCCCATGCATATTCTCAGACCACAACGCACTGAAATTGGAACTCAACCACAAGGAAAAACCTGGAAGAAACTCAAACACTTGGAGGCTAAGAACCATCCTGCTCAAGAATGACTCGATAAACCAGGAAATCAAAAATCAATGTAAACAATTTATGGAGACCAACGAGAATGAAAACACAAAGGTCCAAAACCTATGGGATACTGCAAAGGCAGTCCTAAGGGGGAAATACATAGCCATCCAAGCCTCACTCAAAAGAATAGAAAAATCTAAAATGCAGTTTCTATATTCTCACCTCAAGAAGCTGGAACAGCAACAGAGGGACAGGCCTAACCCACTCACGAGGAAGCAGTTGACCAAAATTAGAGCAGAAATCAATGAATTAGAAAACAGAAGTGCAGTAGAGCAAATCAACAGGACTAGAAGCTGGTTCTTTGAGAGAATCCATAAATTTGACAGACCACTGGCAAGACTTATCCAAAAACAAAGAGAAAGGACCAAAATTATTAAAATTATGACTGAAAAGAGAGAGGACACAACCAACAATTTTGAAATTGGAAGAATTATTAGAAATTTTTATCAACAGCTATATGCCAAAAAACTAAGCAATCTGGAAGAG
>NC_048238.1:59887889-59912599 GCF_002007445.2 Ailuropoda melanoleuca
CGAGATGCCCTTCAACAGATGACTGGATTAAGAAGCTGTGGTCCTTATATACAATGGAATATTACTCAGCTGTCAGAAAGAACGAATTCCCAACATTTGCTGCAACATGGACGGCACTGGAGGATATAATGCTAAGTGAAATAAGTCAAGCAGAGAAAGACAATTATCATNAAGACAATTATCATATGATTTCTCTCATCTATGGAACATAAGAACTAGGATGATCGGTAGGGGAAGAAAGGGATAAAGAAAAGGGGGGTAATCAGAAGGGGGAATGAAACATGAGAGACTATGGACTATGAGAAACAAACTGAAGACTTCAGAGGGGGGGGGGTGGGGGAATGGGATAGACTGGTGATGGGTAGTAAGGAGGGCACGTATTGCATGGTGCACTGGGTGTTATACGCAACTAATGAAGCATCGAACTTTACATCGGAATCCGGGGATTTACTGTATGGTTATTAACATAATATAATTAAAAAAAAACAGATTCAAAAACAAAAAAACAAAAAACAAGTGTCCAGGGCCTGAGGGATTCCCTGGGGGAATTCTACCAAGCATTCAAAGGAGAAATAATACTTATTCTCCTGATGTTGTTTCAAAAAAGAGAAACGGAAGGAAAACTACCAAACTCATTCTATGAGGCCAGCATTACCTTGATCCCAAAACCAGGCAAAGACCCTATCAAAAAGGAGAATTACAGACCGATATCCCTTATGAATATGGATGCCAATATTCTCAACAAGATCCTAGGTAATAGGTTCCAACAGTACATTAAAAGTACTATCCATCACGACCAAGTGGGATTCAACCCTCAATGCAAGGGTGGTTCCACATTCACGAATCAATCAGTGTGATGTAACACATGAATAAGAGAAGAGACAAGAACCATATGACCCTCTCATTTGATGCAGAAAAAGCATTTGAAAAAATACAGCATCCTTTCCTGATTAAAACCCTTCAGAGTGTAGGGATAGAGGGTATATTCCTCAATTTCATAAAAACCACCTATGAAAAGCTGGAAGCCTTTCCCTTAAGATGAGGAATATGCCAAGGATGCCCATGCTCACCATTATTCTTCAACATAGTACTAGAAGTCCTAGCAACAACAATCAGACAACAAAAAAAAATAAAAGGTATTCAAATTGGCAAAGAAGTCAAAATCTTTCTTTGCAGATGACATAATACTTTATATGGAAAACCCAAAAGACTCCACCCCCAATTAGTAGAATTCATACAAAAATTCAGTAATGTGGCAGGATACAAAATCAATGTTCAGAAATTAGTTGCATTTCTATACACCGTCTTGTTAATTTTAGCCATTCTGACTGGTGTGAGTTGTTATCTCATTGTAGTTTTCATTTTTATTTCCCTAATGCCAAGTGATGTGGAGCATTTTTTCATGTGTCTGTTGGCCATTTGTAGGTCTTCTTTGGAGAAATGTCTGTTCATGTCTTCTGCCCATTTCTTGATTGGATTATTTGCTCTTTGGGTGTTGAGTTTGATAAGCTCTTTATAGATCTTGGATACTAGCCTTTTATCTGATATGTCATTTGCAAATATCTTCTTCCATTCTGAATGTTAACTTTTTAGTTTTGTTGACTGTTTCCTTTGCTATGCAGAAGTTTTAGTCTCAATTAAGTCCCAATAGTTCATTTCTGCTTTTCTTTTCCTTGCCTTTGGAGATGTGTCCAGCAAGAAGTTGCTGTGACTGAGGTTACAGAGGTTGCTGCCTGAGTTCTTCTCAAGGATTTTGATGGATTCCTGTCTCACATTTAGATCTTTCATCCATTTTGAGTCTATTTTTTGTTGTTGTTTGGTGTAAGAAAATGGTTCAGTTTCATTCTTCTACATGGGGTTGTCCAATTTTCCCAGCACCATTTATTGAAGATACTGCCCTTTTTCCATTGCAACTTCTTTCTTGCTTTGTTGAAGACTAGTTGGAATAGTGTTGAAGGTCCATTTCTGGGCTTTCTATTCTATTCCATTGATCTATGTGTCTATTTTTGCACCAGTAGCATACTGTCTTGATGATTACAACTTTTTAACATAGCTTGAAGTCTTACATTTTGATGCCACCCACTTTGGTTTTCTTTTTCAGCATTCCTCTGGTTATTCAGGGTCTTTTCTTGTTCCATACAAATTTTAGGATTATTTGTTCCCATTCAGTGAAATACATTGATTGTATTTTGGCAGGGATTACATTGAATGTGTAGATTGATCTGGGCAACATATACAATTTAACAATATTTATTCTTCCAGTCCATGAGTATCAAATATTTTTCCATTTCTTTGTGTCTTCCTCGATTTCTTTCCTAAGTGTTCTATAGTTTTTAGAGTATAGATGCTTTACCTCATTGGTTAGGTTTAGTCCTAGGTATCTTACGGTGTGTGTGTGTGTGTGTGTGTGTGTGTGTGTGTAATTGTAAATGGTACTGATTACTTAAATTCTCTTTCTTCTGTCTCATTGTTCATGTACAGAAATTTAACTGATTTGTGTGCATTGATTTTATATCCAGTCACATTGCTAAATTCCTGTATGAGTTCTAGCAATTTTGGGGTTGAGTCTTTTGGGTTTTCCACATAAAGTGTCATGTCATCAGCTACAAGAGAGAGATTTTGACTTCTTTCATGACAATTTGAATGCCTTTTGTTGTTGTTGTTGTCTGATTGCTGAGAGTAGGACTTCAAGCACTATGTTGAACAGTAGTGGTGAGAGGGGCATCCCTGTCGTGACCCTCACCTTAATGGAAACACTCTCAGTTTTTCCCCATTGAGAATGATATTTGATGTGGGCTTTTCATAGACAGCTTTAATGATATTGAGTTATGTTCCCTCTATCCCTACACCATGGAGAGTTTTAATCAAGAAAGGATGGTAGTATTGTGTCAAATGCTTTTTTTGCATCAGTTGAGAAGATCACATGGTTCTTGTCATTTATTTTATTAATGGGATGTATCACTTTGATTGATTTGTGAATGTTGAACCATACTTGTAACCCGGGGAAAAAAATCCCACTTTTTCTTGGAGGATAATCCTTTTCATGTACTGTTGGATTCTCTGTGGTAGGATCTTGGTGAGAATTTTGGCCTCTACATTTGTCAGGGACATTGGTCTGTAATTCTCCTTTTTGGGGTGTCTTAGTCTGGGAGGAGGGCGTGTGCTGTGATGAGCACTGGGTGTTATACTTAACTAATGAATCATTGAACACTACATCAAAAACTAATTATGTATTATACTGTGGCTAACTGAATATAATTTAAAAAATTGGACTAACACATCAAAGGGAAAAAAAAGGATCAAGGTAATTCTGGCCTAATAGAATGAGTTTGGATGCTTTCCCTCCCTTTCTATGTTTTGGAAACAGTTTCAGAAAAATGGGTAGTAGCCCTTCTTTAAATGTTTGGTAGCATTCCACTGGGAAGCCATCTGGCCCCGGACTTGCTTGTTGGGAGATATTTGATATTGCTTCAATGTCCTTGCTGGTTAGGGGTCTGTTCAGGTTTCTATTTCTTCCTGTTTCAATTTTGTTAGTTGATAAGTTTCCCAGGAACACATCCATTTCTTCCAGATTTCCTAATTTGTTGGCATATAGCTGCTCATAATATTTTCTTAAAATTGTTTGTATTTCCCTGGTATTGCTGTTGATTTCTCCTCCTTCATTGATGATTGTATTAATTTGGGTCATTTCTCTTTTCTTTTACGTAAGTCTCCCTAGTGGCTTATCTCTCTTTAATTCTTTCAATGAACAAGATCCGTTTTGTTGATCTGCTAATGTTCTTTTGGTTTCTATGTCATTGATTTCTGTTCCAATACTTACTAATTCTCTTTTCCTGTTTGGCTTAGGCTTTATTTGCTGTTTTTTTTCTCTATCTCCATTAGCTGTAAGGTTAGCTTTTGTATTTGAGACTTTTCTAATTTTTGAGAAAGGCTTGTATTGCTATGCATTTCCCACTTAGGGCCGCCTTTGCTACTTCCCAAAGGTTTTGAACAGTTGTGTTTTCATTTTAATTTGTTTCCATGAATTTTTAAAATTCTTCTTTAATTTCCTGGTTGACCCATTCATTCTTTTTTTTAATAATAATTTTTATTATATTATGTTAGTCATCATACAATACATACCATACAATACATCCCTAGTTTTTAATGTAAAGTTCCATGATTCATTACTTGCATACAACACCCAGTGCACCATGCAATAAGTGCCCTCCTTAATATCCATCACCAGCCTATCCCATTCCCCCAACCCCCTCCTCCTTGAAGCCCTCAGTTTGTTTCCCAGATTCGATAGTCTGTCATGGTTCATTTCCCCTTCTCTTTACCCCCCCTTTCTTCATCCCTTTCTTCTACTGATCTTCCTGCTTCTTATGTTCCATAAATGAGTGAAACCATATGATAATTGTCTTTCATTCTTTATATATTTTTTGTAGTTGGTTATTTTTTCTTATTTGTCAAATTTTCATTTAAATTTCAGTTATTTAACTTACAGTGTAATATTAGTTTCAGGTGTACAATTTAGTGATTTAAAACGTCCATCCAAGACTTGGTGCTCATCACAATATGTGCACTCTTTAATCCCCTTCATCTTTTTCTCCGAATCCTCCCACCTCCCCTCTAGTAACTATCAATTTTTTTCTCTATAGATAGGTGTCTATTTCCTGGTTTTCTTCTCTTCCCACCCCCCTGCTGTTTTCACCTGTTTTGTTTCTTAAATTCCACATATGAATGAAATCATATGGTATTTGTCTTTCTCCGACTGATTTTTTTTCTTTAGTTGGATGCTCTTTAACCTCTAAGTGTTTGAGTTACTTCCAAAGTTCCTCTTGTGATTGAGTACAACTTTCAAAGCATTGTGGTCAAAAATATGCAGGGAATAATCCCAACATTTGGTACCAGTTGAGACTTGATCTGTGACTCAGTATGTGATCTGTTCTGGAGAATGTTCCTTGTGCACTTGAGAAGAATTTATATTCTGTTGCTTTGGGATGGAATGCTCTGTATATATCTGTGAAGCTCATCTGGTCCAGTTTGTCATTCAAAGCTTTTGTTTCCTTGCAGAACTTCTACCTAGATTATATGTCCATGACTGTGAGTGGGGTTTTGAAGTCCCCTATCATTATGCTATTATTATCAATGTTTTCTTTTTGTTTTTAATTGGTTTATATAATTGGATGCTCACATGTTAGGAACATAAATATTTATAAGTTTTATATCTTCTTGTTGGATAGACCCTTTAAGTATGAAATAGTGTCCATTTTCATCCCTTACTGCAGTCTTTAATTTAAAATTTAATTTGCCTGAAATGAGGATTGTGACCCCAATTTCCTTTGAGGTCTATTAGCATGATAAACTGTTCTCTACCCTACACTTTCAATCTGGAGGTGTCTTTCTGGCTACAATGAGTCTCTTGTAAATTGCCTATGGATGGATCTTGCTTTTTTATCCAATCTCATACCCTGGGTCTTTTGATTGGAGCATTTAACACATTTATATTCAGAGTAAGTATTGAAAGATATGAATTTAGTGCCATTGTATTACCTGTACAGTCCCTGTTTCTGTAGATTGTCTCTTTTTCTTTCTGGACTATGTTATGTTGGGCTCTCCCTTTCCTTAAAGATCCCCTTAATTTGCAGGGCTGTTTAGTGATCACAAATTCTTTCAATTTCTGTTTGTCCTGGAAGCTCTTTCTCTCCTTCCGTTCTCAGTGATAGCCTTTCTGGATAAAGCATTCTTGCCTGCGTGTTTTTCTCATTTAGTACCCTGAATATATCATGCTAGCCCTTTCTGGCCTGCCAAGTCTCTGTGGATAACTCTGCTGACAATCTAATGTTCTTACCCCTGTAGGTTAAGTTCTTGTCTTGAGCTGCTCTGAGCACTTTTTTTTTATCTCTGAAACTTGCAAGCTTCACTATTACATGTTGGGGTTTTGATCTATTTTTGATCTTGAGGGTGGTTCTCTCTACCTCCTGGACTTGAATGCCTGTTTCATTCCCCAGATTAGGGAAGTTCTCAGCTATGATTTGATCAAATATACCTTTGGTCCTACTCTCTCTTTCTTCTTCCACTGGGACCCCAATAATTCTAATTTTGTTTTACTTTATGGTATTGTTGATTTCTTGAAGGCTCCCCTCATGGTCCATTAGTTGTTTTTCTCTCATTTCCTCAGCTTCCTTCCTTTCCATCATCTTGTGTTCTATGGCACTGATTCTCTCTTCTGCCTCATTTACCCTAGCTGTTGGAGCATCCACTTTAGACTGCATCTCAGTTAAAGCATTTTAAATTTAGGCCCAATTAGATTTTATTTCTGTGCTAAGAGATTCTCTAGTGTCTTTTATGCTTTTTCTAAACCTAGCTAGTAACTTTATAATCCTTATCCTAAATTAAAATTCTGACATTTTGCTTGTATCCATATCAATTAGATCTCTGGCAGTGAATATTATCTCTGGTTCTTTCTTTTGCTGTGAATTCCTCTTTTTAGTGATTTTGCCAAAGAAGAATGGATGAACAAGAGAGCAGTATCAAAAATATCAACCACAACTCAAGCAAAATACACACTACAAAAATCCAAGGAAGTCAGAAACCAAAAAAGAAAAGGAAAGGGAAAAAAGGGGGAAAAAGAGAGAATATAATCTCCCAGGTGGACAAAACAGGGTGATCTACTTGGTCCTGGGTGTATTTTGGTTTGTTTTTTAGAAGGCACTAAAACCCAACATTGTAAAGAAAGCAAAACTTTATACATATTGAATATGGTGAAAGGAAGCCAAAAATGAAGAATATATCTATAAGACATAAATGTAAAAATGAATGTTAAGAAAAGACTTTAAAACAAAGAATTTAAAAAAATAAGAAACTGGTTGAAAAGGGAGAAAAAGGAAAATTTTAAATTGATAAAGTATCATGGGGAAAAAAACCTTGATTTCTATATATTATTTTCCAGTAGCACTGTAGTTTTGCCATTCTGTGTGCTTGGTAAACATGGTATTCTCCTGATATCCCAGCTGGTGTTCTGGGGGAGGGGCCTGCCACACTGATTCTCAGGTGTCTTTGCCTAGGCAGAGGTGCATGGCCCTTTGCCAAGGGGCCTGGCTTAGGGTAAGCTGCTTTGGGCTCTTCTATGTGGCTTTTTTTTTTTATAACTTTTCTTTTTAAGATTTTATTTATTTATTCGACAGAGATGGAGACAGCCAGCGAGAGAGGGAACACAAGCAGGGGGAGTGGGAGAGGAAGAAGCAGGCTCATAGCGGAGGAGCCTGATGTGGGGCTCGATCCCATAATGCCGGGATCATGCCCTGAGCTGAAGGCAGACGCTTAACCGCTGTGCCACCCAGGTGCCCCTATGTGGCTTTTGTTCCCTGAAGGCTTTCTGCACCTCTTCAGCATATGAAAATAAAAATGTCACCACCCTGATCTCCAGCCCCACATCTGAAATATTGGGGCCCCTTCTCTTCAGTAAACCCTCAGGGAAAAACAGTCTTCACTTTTGTGTGCACCAAGTTACAGAGTCCTGCAGTGCACAACTGTGCCAATCATCCTGGGGAGGGAGGAAGATGGCAGAAGGCCTGCAGTGTGCAGGGTCCCAGCAGGGAGAGTAGTCATGCCATCGTGTCACGATTCAAGGTTTATGGCAAACCAAGCTGAGAACCTGCTCCCAGGCTTGCTGACCATAGCTGATTTCCCCACTCCAATGCTTGGAACCTCTGTTGGCTCAGGCCCCTCCATTCTTTCTGTGATCCTGCAGATGCTGAGACCATACTGTCCCACCTAGGATTCTGCCCTGCTTTGCCACCTGAGAACCTTTCAGGCAGGGATGTCTCTTACTGAGCAGATGTCTAAAAGTTCTGATTTTGTGCTCAGGGGCTATATCACTTTCTGGTAGCTGGCTTATGGAGGCTCCCTCCCCACACCATTTATCTTCTAATATATCTCCTCAGATTTACTTCTCCACACTTCCTACCTTGCAAACAGTGATCGCTTTTCTATTTGTCGTAGTCCAGCAATTCTTTTCTTACATCTGAGGTTGAATTCATAGGTGTTCAGAATGATTTGAAGGATATCTAGCTAAGTTCAAGGGACCAGATGAAATGAGGTCCCCTACTCTTCTGCCATCTCGCCTCCCTCCACTATTTTGCAAATTTATTTGTAATGTGTCTTGGTATTGGTCTGTTTTTCTTGATTTGAGTTCTCTGTGCCTCCTTGATTTGGGTGTCTTTCTTTCTCCAGATTAGGGAAATATTCAGCTATAATTTCTTCAAATACATTTTCTGCAGCTTTCTCCTTCTCTTCTTCTTCTAGGAGTACTATAATTTGAAAGTTACATTTGATAGAGTTACTGAATTCCTTAATGTTATTCTTGTGTTGCATAATACTTCTGTCTTTTGTTCAGCTTCATTACTTTCTTTTATTTTGTTTTGTAGGTCACTAATTCAGTCCTCTGCTTCTTCCATCCTATCTTTCTTTACATCAAGTCTGTTTCTGATCTTGTTTATTGCACTTTTCATCTCTGATAGATTATGTTTTTTATCTCTTTTATCTGTATTGTAAGGGTCTCTCTGATATCTTCTATTCTTTTCTTATTCCAGTGTGTATCCTCATGATCCTTGCTTTAAATTCTCCATCAGACATGTTACTTATATCTGTTTCACTTTGATCTCTGGCTATGTCCTTATCTTTTTCTTTCATTCGGGATTAATTCCTCTGTGATCCCATTTTGTCTAACTTTCTACCTTCTTTTCTGTGTTAGAAAAGCCAGTTATGTCCCCTGTTCCTGAAAATATTGACTTTATGAGGAAGATGTCATATCATGCCCAGGGCCTGGCACTTCAGGAAGTTTCTCCAGTGTGTGCTGCATGCACTCTGCTGTTGTGTTCTGGCTGCTCTATCCTTCAGGCAAGTTGCCTCCAGAGGCTTTCCTTGCCTGCTGTGGGCAATGATTGGTCCCTGGCCCGAATGTGGTGAGCTTTAACTAGTTGTTTCTGGCATGCCCGCAAAATGAGTCCTGTTGTCACTTGAACAGGAAATGATACTTCACAAAACTCTCTTTTGTAGACATGGTATGGATTGGGGTTTTTGCTGGTCTTTTCTTGAAGGGGCCTGTCACACTGGGACCGAGGTGAGCATGACTGATAAGGGCAATCCCACCAGAGTGCTAGGGGTGGGGCTTAGTGTAAGCAAGTTAGGCAGCCAGTGCCCTTCTTCACTTCTCCCCACAGGTGGCTCTGTGTTTATGCTGATTGGCATGGGAGGGAAATGGCCCTGGAAAGCTCCTTTGTTTCTGGAGAGGTATCTTGGTGAACACTGCCTATCAAGGACTCGCTCTGAAAAGTAAAAATATTCTACCCACTGTGGGTCCCAGGCACTGTTTCTAGTCTGTCTGCCCCTGGGTTGTTTGCCTGATTTCTGTCCATAGCAGCCTTGATGCCATCCAGGCTCAGCCAAGCTTGCTGACCTTTAAAACTTCAGGCTTTAAGCTCTGCTGGTTGCAAGAACTCACAAAATTAAGCCCCTGTCATTATTCAATCCAGTGTCTTTGGGGAAATGTTCTCCTTTTGTGTTTCCTTGTATGCTTCTCTCTTGCCCTTCTTCACAACCACTGCTCCTTCCCTTTGCTTCAGCCATGATCCATTTTCCCCCTAAACCATGTCTCTGCACATGTTACCTTCTTTCATGTGGCTTTTCTCTCCCTTTAGTTATTGGGTTTGATCTGCCAGTCTTCAGGTTGGGTGTATTTATGATGATTTGTTCACCATATAGTTGTGTTTGTGAGACGAGGTGAACCTAGGGTCCTCCAACTCTACTGCCATCCTCCTGCTTCTGCTCCTAGAGCTTATTTTGTTAAGTGATATAAGTCAGACAGAGAAAAACAAATGCCATATGATTTCATTTTTATGTAGAATCTAAAAAACAATTAAACATACCAGAGAAAGAAAAAAAAATCTTAAATACGGAAAACAACCTGATGGTTGCCAGGGTGGGGAGTTGGGTAAAATAAATAAAGAGAATTAAAAGGTACAAACATCTAACTATAAACTAAATAAGTCATGAAGGTAAAATGTACAGTATAGGAAGTATTGTCAGTGGGTGCCTTGTTGGCTCAGTCAGTAGAGCATATAACTATTGATCTCAGGGTTGTAAGTTGGAGTCCTACATCGGCTGTAGAGATTACTTAAAAATGAAATCTTTAAAAAAGTAAAAAAAATAAGAAATAATGTTAGTAATTTATTTTTAATGTTGGATGGTGACCACACTTATTGTGGGGAGCACTGAATAATGTATAGAATTGTTGAATCATTATGAGATACACCTAAAACTAATGTAAAATTATATGTCAACTATACTTCAATAATAAAGAATAATAAAGATATTGTATTTATTTCACATACCTTAAGTAAAATTATTTAAAACTAATAAATGCATGTTTTTTAAATATAAAAAAGTTACTTTAGGGAGGTTACCTAGTTCCCACATCTGTAAGATAGGGATAATAATAGTATTACTTCATAGAAGTGTTGTATGGATTAAAATTTTTCTATACACCAAGTGTTTGTAACAGTCCTGGCACATACAAGTGCCATATAAATATTAGCTATTCTTATTATTATATGAGTTTTTTCTCCATGTGAGAAAAAAATGACAGAGTCTGGATAGCTTATTGGCAGTTGCAAATTACCCTGCATGGAGCCATCAGAATTGTTGTGTTATAATTCTCTGTCATTTGATCATATCAGAAAAGCAGATGAGAACACACATGACAGAATAGCAACAGGATAACTTGAGAGCCTGTAGGAACAGCATTTCAGGTCCTCACATATCCAGTAGCTGACAAATATAAAATACACAAACTAATTTATTTCATTTGGGTCAGTTATCTTTCAGGCTGGCCTGATTTCTTATATCTTCAGCTAATATCCTTTCTTTTAGTCTGAATTAAAATAATCGTTTTAAATATCTGAGTTAAAAAAATGCATTTCTTAGAAAAAATTTAGGTTCTTAGAAATTTTTTTTGTACTTTCTTAGTTCTTTTACCCTGTGTTCTTTTTTTTTTAATTTTATTTATTTATTTGACAGAGATAGAGACAGCCAGCGAGAGAGGGAACACAAGCAGGGGGAGTGGGAGAGAAAGAAGCAGGCTCATAGTGGAAGAGCCTGATGTGGGGCTCGATCCAATAACGCTGGGATCATGCCCTGAGCCAAAGGCAGACGCTTAACCGCTGTGCCACCCAGGCGCCCCTACCCTGTGTTCTTAAGGTAGTTATGACAATGCTTCTCTTCAACTTTGAAAGTGATATATTTAACTCAAAAATTTTGATAAAATGTGTTAAAAAATCTTACATTGCTTCCAACTCTATACAGCTTTTGTCACTCTGAGACATACTAGTAATATACATTACTGTAAACAAAGAACTTTACCTCCTATTTATATAAAACTGATAAAGGAACCAAGAAACAAGACTTACCTGAATAAAGGTCGAAGAAAAGAGAATGACTGTAACTAGTCATTCCTTTCCATTGTAGTCTTTCTCAACTCTGTCCAGCTACGAGTTTTATTGGCATCCTACTTTGTACTATTTATCAGTAAATTCCCTGACTCCTGCTGCAGATTTTTTTAAACTTGTACAGCTGGTAAGCTGAATTTTCAAGAGACTGTAACTCTGTCACCAGATATTTAACTAGGAGTGGTTACTGGAAAACTTCAATAAAAGGACAATTTGGGTATTTCATATTTACTATACAAATAAATTTCAGCTAAATACACACTGTTTCCTATGGATAAGCTAGTCTTCCTGCATAATACTCTAAATAAGCAAAAATATGAATTAGCAATGTTTGCTGGTTTATTTCTTTTACAAGTTTGCATATCATGTTAAAATAAGATTTAGTTCCATAATCTATAACCTGAACAGATATATCATTATTTTTCTAGATATGGTAGGTATGAATATTGGAATTTGCTCTTCATATACAGCTTTGTGTGTAATATTTTCACTTAGACATTTCTATCATTTATAAAAATCCACCACAGGTATGTGTGCACGCACACACACACACACACACACAGGCATTTCACATGAAATGAAGAGCTATTTTAAAGCTAGTAGAATTTTACTCATGGAAAATGTGTCCCAAAAGAAAGCAATATTTCAGCATCTAAAGCTTGGCTAAATGTTTTCTGGTGACATCTGCTTTAATCCTTTCTATATTTAGGCCTGTGTGTTGTCTGTGTTGACATCTATTTCTGTTTTTATCTGTATTTTTAAAGATGTTTAGAAGTAGACATTGGTGTTGAGATAGATATAGACATCTTAGTTATTGATTTGGTCCCCCAGTTGAGTTTTAGTACATCAATAGCCACCACATAGAGTCATAATAGGGACCACCAGATGACTTCAAGTATGTTATTTCTTACTTTAAAAGTTGATTTCTTAAATTTCCATGCTATCACAAAGGTATTTTTTTCTAATTGAATCCATACTATGTGCGTATATTCATAGACTATTAGATAAATTCCATGTGTGTATGTGCCTGTGTGTGTGCAATCTGTAAAACATTGAAATTGACATCCACTGAGATACATTTTTAACAACACATAACATAGATGATTGACAGAACAAAGCATATGGAAATGAAGAAGAAGCTAACCCACATTTAGATCTAAGAAAAAATATTTGCCTGAAGGAAAATATTAATTAGTTTGTCTACATGCAAGATAAAAGTCTGGAAGACATATCCATCAAAAGGCAGTGGAATAAATAGCAAAATGAAAATTATTTGTAAATTGACAGTAAACTTGGCAAACATTGAGGGGGTAACAAGTTATTTGGCATGCAAAGCACTTTAAAATCACAGCCTCTGTCAGAAGGCATCTGTGCATAAATTTACTTATTTGACAGAAATTAACATTGCTCAGAAATCTTGTTAAATACTGAAGATTTCTTTACCCTCCTTAATTATTTTAATTGCTGCTTCAGAACATTCCATATAAATACTCAAACATTGCTAAAATGCACAAAGCCTAATTCAATTTCATTAATAATATAGAGTTATTGAACTTTGGTGTTGACAAAAATACCTAACAAAAGACAAATTATCTAAGTAGAGGTACCAGGTTTATTTTTTTCTGTGATGAAACAGAGAAGCCACGTAAATCATGTAAAGATCCTGTAGTACTCGTATCACCAGCTAGTCCCCAGAGTGGACATTTACTGCTCACCTACTTGTACTCACTAACTTTGTCTTACATAGTTCCTTATGTTCTTCTTTCCAACATAGTTCTTAACTCAGGCAGATGAAACCCACCTGAATCCATCTCTCAGGTGATGGCAACTTCTCTGAGAAGACCTCTTGCAGGTCCAGGCCACCCACACATTTTTTTTTCATATTTAATAGACTTTGATTATTAAAAGAAATACATATGTGTTGGAGAAAAGTAGAAAATACAGATAAGCAAACATAAAAATACAAAAACCATTCCTTCTTACGACCCAAGGAACATCATTTCATCATCTTAGCTCTTGGCCTTCTAGATCAATACCTTATTGATATTCGCTATTTGATGAATTGACATCATATTCTCCTTTAATTCTTTAAATATGGTTTGCTTTCATTATTTGGACATGTTTATAATAGCCGCTTTGAAGTCTTTGTTAAGTCCAACATCTGCACGCCCCCCAAAGAGTTTCTGCCCTCCCCCCCATTTCTTGAAGGACTCATAATTTTTTGTTGAGAATTGGACATTTTAGATAATATATTGTAACAACTTTGGTTTCTGATTTCTGCCCAGGCTTGTTGTTGTTGCTGTTGGGTTTCTGTTATTGTTGTTCATTTGTTTATTTGTTTAGTGACTTGGCTGGACTAATTCTGTGAAGTGTATCTTCCCCATAGTGTGCAGCCTCTGATGTCTCTGTATACATATTCTTTCCTTGTTTTTATTTTTAACCTTGCCCCACCCACCTGAAGAGGTCTTTAGCAATAGGAAGGTGGGGGAGATAAGCTCTTCACTAGCAGCTAAGCCTGCCCAGAATAGTTCTACCACAACATGGGGCCAAGGGTAATGGGTACAGTTCATGGCTTAAATGCCATAGTCAGCTACTGTACATATTCAGTTTCAGATTTTGTTAAATAAATACATCTCAATATTTTGCATGCCCTGAGGTCAATTTCCAGGTATTTTAAATGATTGTGTTAGATAATTTTGATGAGTTGAATCAATGTTTCTCTGAGGGGGTGAATTCATCAAGCTCTTCACAGGACCATTCTGGAAGTTCCATCTTCCGGAAGTGGTCTGTAATTTATAATCTTATTTATTTGCTTTAACTTACAATATAGAGAAAATAACAACATGATACCAAATATGGTTATTTACTCACCCACACCTTTTGAGCTAAACCCCCAACTAGTGCCTGCACAGATGGACCATGGAGTGACTTCTAGAATGACCTACCATTGCCTTTATTTCATTATAATACTACAATCTCTGCCCAAGGGGAAGCCTCAGTTTCATTTACATAAGATGCACTGTATGTATAGGCATGCTTCTTCAAGGTGCATATCCAACCTTTTGCTTTCCCCTACATATGATGACAAGGCTTCTTTATCTAAATATTCATCCTAACCCTAAACAAAAGCTACCCATTCACCCTGTCTCAGGGAGTCATGGATTTGGAAGCCATTCCTTGTGATCTTATTTGCTACAAATAAAGTTTTCTTTGTGTGACAACTCACCTGGTGCAGTCTGTGACTCACCAAGAAGCCAATACCTATTGGTTTGGTTACACTAGAAAAGCTAAGGTTTTTTTTTTTTAAGGAAAACTCCTCACTCTCCTTTATCTTTGGACATTTGTTTATATTTTGCAAGAAGTGTTTAAAAATTTAAAAAAACTTAAAAAATGAAAAATAAATAAAATAAAATCACACAAGTGTCCAAAAGCATGCAAACTAAAATATTTTTCATTATCTTCAATTTCTGACAAAATTTTATATAGCTATTAAGATAAATTAGTAGATGTGATAAAGTGTAAAGAATATTATCACAGGGATTTGGGAGTCTTATTGCTGTCACTTACCAGCTATCAGTTAACTTCTCTGGTTCTCACTCTCTTCATCTGTAAACAAAAAGATTGAATCAATCTTTTCTGAAGTCTCTTCTAATTTGCAATTTGAAGGTTGCAGTTTATCTGGAATTTGATCATTAATTATCAAAATCTCTTATGTTTGACTCAAATATAAGCTATCACTTGAGGATGGAGGTTAAGATGGCGGAGGAGTAGGGGACCCCTTTTTCAGCCGGTCCCCTGAGTTGAGCTGGATAGGTACCAGACCAGCAGGAATATCCAC
Organism: Ailuropoda melanoleuca; assembly: GCF_002007445.2. Lineage (NCBI taxonomy): Eukaryota > Metazoa > Chordata > Mammalia > Carnivora > Ursidae > Ailuropoda > Ailuropoda melanoleuca. Next base: position 59,903,220 of record NC_048238.1, read on the forward strand.
GGAGTCAGACTGAGACGCAGGAAGATACATCTGGATCTCTACAAATGAACATCTCCAGCGCTGAGTATCGAGGTACGAAGCGGGGAGCCGTGAAACCTCGCACAGATATCCGAAGCTAAACAGAAGGGGGAGGGAGCCGCCGTGTCAGGGCGCCGGGAAGCGGTAGCCACCTACAAGGGGGAGCGAACAGACCCGGACCCGCACGCTTGAGACAGCAGGCTGAGAAGGGAGCTCCGGGAGCATCCGCAGGGCGGCTGGTGGCTGGAGGGCCACCTGCATGGGGGAGCAGGCGGACTCATGATCAGCACCAGTGAGACACCAGACTGAGACGGGGAGCTCCGGGAGCCCACGCTGGGCGGCTGGCGGGCCACCTGCACCGGGGAGCGGGCGGACCGCGGACCCGCACTCTGGAAACGGCAGACTGAGTCCGTGAGCCGGGAGCGTGCACCACCAAGCATCTCACGGAGCTCCGGAGCTCCGGTGTGCTCACTGGATCGAGGCTGAGACCGGGAGCTCCGGGAGCGTCCGCGGGGCGGCTGGCGGCTGGAGGGCCACCTGCATGGGGGAGCAGGCGGACTCATGATCAGCACCAGTGAGACACCAGACTGAGACGGGGAGCTCCGGGAGCCCACGCTGGGCGGCTGGCGGCTGGCAGGGTTGGAAACACAAAGGACAGAGACGTGCCGGCCCTGGAAGTGAGGGCTGGGACGCCGGGTGTGGGGCGCACAGCCCGGGATGCTGCAGGGTTGAGCAGCACCAACAGAAACAGAGTTAAAGTGGCCAGAACATCAGTGGAGAACGATCCGCGATCCCTCTGTTCTGAGACAGAGGCTGAATTTCAGCCGCTGCTGCTCTCTCAGAAGAGGCATAGCAAACCGCCAGGGAAAGCCGCCAGAGAACAAAAGCCCGGAAATACCGGCTCACAGGGTGCCCATCCCCATCCCCCCTCGCAAGGGACACAGAGACTCTACCCAAACAGGGTTTTCTGAGTACCTGCAGGCAGGCCCCTCCCCCAGAAGGCAGGCTGAAAAATCAAGAAGCCCACAACCCGGAGCGCCTGAGTGGCGCAGTCACCAAGCACCTGTCTTCGGATTAGGGTGTGATCACAACGCTCCGTAAGGAGTCCTTCATCGGGCTTCTCCACCGGGAACCTGCTTCTTCCTCTCCCACTCCTCTGCTTGGGTTCCCTTTCTTGCTGACTGTCTCTCTCTCTCTCAAATAAATAAATAAACTCTTTAAGGAAGAAGCCCACATCCCTAAGATCTCTATAAAACAAGGGCGCACGGCCTGGGTCCCAGTCAACACTTGGGCTCTGGACAACCCTGCAATCTCTCTTCATCAGAATGACGAGAAGGAGAAGTCCCCCCCAGCAAAGAAAAGATAATGAGTCTGTGGCCTCTGCCACAGAATTGGCCTCGGCCACAGAATTAATACATATGGATGTATCCCAATTATCAGAAATGGAATTCAGAGCAACAATGGTCAAGATGATGAGTAAACTTGAAAAAAGCATCAGAGAAAGCGTTGCTGAGAATATAGAATCCCTAAGGGCAGAAATGAGAGCGAATCTGACAGAAATTAAAAACTCAGTGGGCCAAATACAGTCAAAACTAGAGGCTCTGACGGCCAGGGTCACCGAGGCAGAGGAACGCGTTAGCGAATTGGAGGATGGGTTAGTAGAAGAAAAAACGAAAATAGAAGCTGGTCTTAAAAAAATCCACGCCCACGAATGTAGATTACGGGAGATTACTGACTCTATGAAACGATCCAATGTCAGAATCATCGGCATCCCTGAAGGGGTGGAGAAAAACAGAGGTCTAGAAGAGATATTTGAACAAATTGTAGCTGAAAACTTCCCTAATCTAGCAAGGGAAACAAGCATTCGTGTCCAAGAGGCAGAGAGGACCCCATCCAAGCTCAACCAGGACAAACCTACGCCACGGCATGTCATAGTGCAATTCGCAAATATTAGATCCAAGGATACAGTATTGAAAGCGGCCAGGGCAAAGAAATTTCTCACGTACCAAGGCAAAGGTATCAGGATTACGTCAGACCTGTCTACAGAGACCTGGAATGAGAGAAAGGCTTGGGGGGGCATTTTTAAAGCTCTTTCAGAGAAAAACATGCAGCCAAGGATCCTTTATCCAGCAAAGCTGTCATTCAGAATTGATGGAGAAATAAAGACGTTCCAAAATCGCCAATCATTAACCAATTTCGTAACCACGAAACCAGCCCTACAGGAGATATTAAGGGGGGCTCTATAAAGGTAAAAAGGCCCCAAGAGTGATACAGAGCAGCAAGTCACAACCGATACAAAGACTTTAAAGAGAAATGGCATCATTAAAATCATATCTGTCAATAATCTCTATCAATCTAAATGGCTTAAACTCTCCCATAAAACGCCACAGGGTTGCAGATTGGATAAAAAGACATGACCCATCCATTTGCTGTCTACAAGAGACTCATTTTGAACCCAAAGATGCATTCAGACTTAGAGTAAGGGGATGGAGTACCATCTTCCACGCAAATGGACCTCAAAAGAAAGCTGGAGTAGCAATTCTCATATCAGATAGACTGGATTTTAAACTAGAGGCCATAGAGAGAGATACAGAAGGGCACTATATTATTCTTAAAGGAAGTATTCAACAAGTGGATATGACAATTATTAATATATATGCCCCCAACAGGGGAGCAGCAAGATACACAAGCCAACTCTTAACCAAAATAAAGAGACATATAGATAAGAACACAGTAATAGTAGGGGACCTCAACACCCCACTATCAGAAATAGACAGAACACCCTGGCAAAAACTAAGCAAAGAATCAAAGGCTTTGAATGCCATACTCGACGAGTTGGACCTCATAGATATATATAGAACACTACACCCCAGAACCAAAGAATACTCATTCTATTCAAATGCCCATGGAACATTCTCAAGAATAGATCATGCTCTGGGACACAAAACAGGTCTCAGCCAATACCAAAAGATTGAAATTATCCCCTGCATATTCTCAGACCACAACGCTCTGAAATTGGAACTCAACCACAAGGAAAAACCTGGAAGAAACTCAAACACTTGGAGGCTAAGAACCATCCTGCTCAAGAATGACTCGATAAACCAGGAAATCAAAAAACAAATTAAACAATTTATGGAGACCAACGAGAATGAATACACAACGGTCCAAAACCTATGGGATACTGCAAAGGCAGTCCTAAGGGGGAAATACATAGCCATCCAAGCCTCACTCAAAAGAATAGAAAAATCTAAAATGCAGTTTCTATATTCTCACCTCAAGAAACTGGAACAGCAACAGAGGGACAGGCCTAACCCACTGACAAGGAAGGAGTTGACCAAGATTAGAGCAGAAATCAATGAATTAGAGACCAGAACCACAGTAGAGCAGATCAACAGGACTAGAAGCTGGTTCTTTGAGAGAATCCATAAAATTGATAGACCACTGGCAAAACTTGTCCAAAAACAAAGAGAAAGGACTGAGATTATTAAAATTATGACTGAAAAGGGAGAGGTCACGACCAGCACCATTGAAATTGCAAGGATTATTAGAAACTTTTATCAACAGCTATATGCCAAAAAACTAAACAATCTGGAAGAGATGGAGGCCTTCCTGGAAACCTATAAACTACCAAGACTGAAACAGGAAGAAATAGATTTCTTAAATAGGCCAATTAACTATGAAGAAATTGAGTCAGTGATAAACAACCTTCCAAATAATAAAACTCCAGGCCCAGACGGTTTTCCTGGGGAATTCTACCAAACATTCAAAGAAGAAATAATACCTATTCTCCTAAAGCTATTTCAAAAAATAGAAACAGAAGGAAAGCTACCAAACTCATTCTATGAGGCTAATATTACCTTGATCCCCAAACCAGGCAAAGACCCCCTCAAAAAGGAGAATTACAGACCGATTTCTCTAATGAATATGGATGCCAAAATCCTCAACAAGATCCTTGCTAATAGAATCCAACAGTACATTAAAAGGATTATCCATCATGACCAAGTGGGATTCATACCTGGGATGCAAGCATGGTTCAACACTCGCAAATCAATCAATGTGATACATCATATCAACAAGAAAAGACTCAAGAACCATATGATCCTCTCAATTGATGCAGAAAAAGCATTTGACAAAATACAGCATCCTTTCCTGATTAAAACCCTTCAGAGTGTAGGAATAGAGGGTACATTTCTCAATCTCATAAAAGCCATCTATGAAAAGCCTACTGCAAGCATTATTCTCAATGGGGAAAAGCTGGAAGCCTTTCCCTTAAGATCAGGAACACGACAAGGATGCCCACTCTCGCCACTATTATTCAACATAGTACTAGAAGTCCTTGCAACAGCAATCAGAAGACAAAAAGGGATCAAAGGTATCCAAATCGGCAAAGAAGAAGTCAAACTGTCTCTCTTTGCAGATGACATGATACTCTATATGGAAAACCCAAAGGAATCCACTCCCAAACTATTAGAAGTTATAGAACAATTCAGTAAGGTGGCAGGATACAAAATCAATGCCCAGAAATCAGTTGCATTTCTATACACGAATAACGAGACTGAAGAAAGAGAAATTAGGGAATCCATCCCATTTACAATAACACCAAAAACCATGCGTTACCTTGGAATTAACTTAACCAGAGACGTAAAGGACCTATATGCTAGAAACTATAGATCACTTTTGAAAGATATTGAGGAAGACATAAAAAGATGGAAAAATATTCCATGCTCATGGATTGGAAGAATTAACATAGTTAAAATGTCCATACTACCCAGAGCAATCTACACTTTCAATGCTATCCCGATCAAAATACCGAGGACATTTTTCAAAGAACTGGAACAAATAGTCCTTAAATTTGTATGGAACCAGAAAAGGCCCCGAATCTCCAAGGAACTGTTGAAAAGGAAAAACAAAGCTGGGGGCATCACAATGCCGGATTTCGAGCTGTACTACAAAGCTGTGATCACAAAGACAGCATGGTACTGGCACAAAAACAGACACATCGACCAATGGAACAGAATAGAGAACCCAGAAATGGACCCTCGGCTCTTTGGGCAACTAATCTTTGATAAAGCAGGAAAAAACATCCGGTGGAAAAAAGACAGTCTCTTCAATAAATGGTGCTGGGAAAATTGGACAGCTACATGCAAAAGAATGAAACTTGACCACTCTCTCACACCATACACAAAAATAAACTCCAAATGGATGAAAGACCTCAATGTGAGACAGGAATCCATCAAAATTCTAGAGGAGAACATAGGCAACAACTTCTATGACATCGGCCAGAGCAACCTTTTTCACGACACATCTCCAAAGGCAAGAGAAATAAAAGATAAAATGAACTTATGGGACTTTATCAGGATAAAGAGCTTCTGCACAGCCAAGGAAACAGTCAAAAAAACTAAGAGACAGCCCACGGAATGGGAGAATATATTTGCAAAGGACACCACAGATAAAGGACTGGTATCCAAGATCTACAAAGAACTTCTCAAACTCAATACACGAGAAACAAATAAACAAATCATAAAATGGGCAGAAGATATGAACAGACACTTTTCCAATGAAGACATACAAATGGCTAACAGACACATGAAAAAATGTTCAAAATCATTAGCCATCAGGGAAATTCAAATCAAAACCACACTGAGATACCACCTTACGCCAGTTAGAATGGCAAAGATAGACAAGGCAAGAAACAACAATTGTTGGAGAGGATGTGGAGAAAGGGGATCCCTCCTACATTGTTGGTGGGAATGCAAGTTGGTACAGCCACTCTGGAAAACAGTGTGGAGGTCCCTTAAAAAGTTAAAAATTGAACTACCCTATGACCCAGCCATTGCACTACTGGGTGTTTACCCCAAAGATACAGACGTAGTAAAGAGAAGGGCCATATGCACCCCAATGTTCATAGCTGCATTGTCCACAATAGCCAAATCATGGAAGGAGCCGAGATGCCCTTCAACAGATGACTGGATTAAGAAGCTGTGGTCCATATATACAATGGAATATTACTCAGCTATCAGAAAGAACGAATTCTCAACATTTGCTGCAACATGGACGGCACTGGAGGAGATAATGCTAAGTGAAATAAGTCAAGCAGAGAAAGACAATTATCATATGATTTCTCTCATCTATGGAACATAAGAACTAGGATGATCGGTAGGGGAAGAAAGGGATAAAGAAAAGGGGGGTAATCAGAGGGGGGAATGAAACATGAGAGACTATGGACTATGGGAAACAAACTGGGGACTTCAGAGGGGAGGGGGTGGGGGAAGGGGATGGACTGGTGGTGGGTAGTAAGGAGGGCACGTATTGCATGGTGCACTGGGTGTTATAAGCAACTTAATGAAGCATCAAACTTTACATCAGAATCAGGGGATGTACTGTATGATGATTAACATAATATAATAAAATAAAATTAATTATAAAAAAAAATATAAGCTATCACTTGACAAAAAATAATTTTATTTATTTTTTTGAAGTTATTTACTGTTTACCAGCAGCGTTTTTCACAGAGGTAGAAGAAACAATCCTAAAATTTGTATCGAAACACAAAATACCCTGAATTGCCAAAGCAATCTTGATAAAGAAAAGCAAAGTTAGAGGTATCACAATTCCAGCCTTCAAGTTAAATTACAAAGCTGTAGTGATCAAGACAGTATGGTACTGGAACAAAAATAGACACATAGATCAATAGAATAGGATAGAAAACCCAGAAACAGACCCACAACCATTTGGTCAATTAATCTTAGACTAAGCTGGAAAGGATACCCAAATGAAAAAAAAAAGATAGTCACTTCCACAAATGGTGTTGGGAAAACTGGACAACCACATGCAGAAGAATGAAACTGGACCACTTGCTTACACCATACACAAACATAAATTCAACATGGATAAATGACCTAAAAGTGAGAGAGTAAACTACCAAAATCCTAGGAACACAAACAGTAACCTCTTTGACATCAGCTGTAACAACTTCTTAATAAATATGTATCCTGAAGCAAGGGAAATAAAACAAAAATGAACTATTGGGAATTTAACAGAACAAAAGGTTTCTTTCTGTACAGCGAAGGAAACAATCAACAAAAATAAAAGGCAACATTTGGAATGGGAGAAGATATTTTCAAATGATATATTGGATAAGGGTTAATATCCAAAATCTATAAAGAACTTATCAAAATCATCATCCCCTCAAAAGAAATAATCCTATCTAAATATCGGCAGACATTTTTACAAAGATATACGAATGGCCAATAGACACAGGAAAAGATGCTCAGGATCACTCAACATCATGGGAATGCACATCAAAATTACAATGAGCTATTACCTCACACATGCCAGAATGGCTAAAATCAACAACATAAGAAACCACAGTGTTGGCAAGGATGGGGAGAAAGGGGAACGGTCTTGAATTGTTTGTGGGAATGAAAACTGGTGCATCCACTCTGTAAAACATTGTGGAGATTCCTCAAAAGGTTAAAAATAGAAGTGCCTTGTGTTCCAGCAATTGCACTACCAGGTATTTACCCAAAGGATACAAAAATGCTGATTCAAAGGGACACATGCACCCCAATGTCTATTGCAGCATTATCTACAATAGCCAAGTTATGGAAAGAGCCCAAATGCCTATAAACTGATGAATGGACAAAGTTAGGATGTGTGTGTGTGTGTGTGTGTGTGTGTGTGTGTGTGTGTGTGTGTGTATCAGCCACAAAAAGAATGAAATCTTTCCATTTGCAATGACATGGATGAAGTTAGAGAGTGTTATGCCAAGTGTAAAAAGTCAGAGAAAGACAAATATCATATGATTCCACTCATGTGAAATTTAAGACAAAAAACAAATGATCATAGGGGAAAAAAGAGAGAGAAAAATCGGGAAACAAATTCTTAACTATAAAGAACAAGCTGATGGTTGGCAGAGGGAGGTGGGTGAGGGAATGAGTTAAAGGGGTGATGGGGATTAAGGGGTGCACTTGTTGTGATGAACACCAGATGTATTATGGAAGTGTTGTATCACTAAATTGTACACCTGAAATTAATACTACAAGTTCCATTAACTAACTAGACTCTAAATAAAAACTTTATTTTTTAAATAATTTCTTATTATGTTATGTTAGTCACCATATACTTATCCTTAGTTTTTATGTGATGTTCCATGATTCATTATTTGCAGATAACACCCAGTGCACCATGCAATATGTGCCCTCCTTAATACCCATCACCAGCCTATCCTAATCTCCCCTCCCCTTTCCCTCTGAAGCCCTCAGTTTGTGTCCTGGAGTCCATAGTCTCCCACGGTTCATTCCCTCTTCGGTTTACCCCCCGCCTTAATTCTTCCCTTTTTTCTCCTACAGACTCCCTGCTATTTCTTATGTTCCATAAATGAGTGAAACCATATGATAGTTGTCCTTCCCTGCTTATCTTATTTCACTCAGCATAATCTTGTCCATTCCCATCCATGTTGCTGCAAATGTTGAGTAATCATTCTTTCTGATGGCTGAGTAATATTCCATTGTATATATGGACGACATCTTCTTAATCTAGTCATCTGTTGAAGGGCATCTCATCTCCTTCCACAATTTAGCTATTGTGGACAATGCTGCTATGAACATTAGGGTGTATATGGCCCTTCTCTTCACTACGTCTGTATGTTTGCTAAATACCCAGTAGTGCAATTGCTGGATAAAAGGGTAGCTCAATTTTCAACTTTTTGAGAGACCTCCACACTGTTTTCCAAAGTGGCTGTACCAGCTTGCATTCCCACCAACAGCGTAAGAGGGATCCCCTTTCTCCATATACTCTCCAAGATTTGTTTTTTCCTGCCTTGTCAATTTTTGCCATTCTAACTGGCACAACATGGTATCGCAATGTGGTTTTGATTTGAATTTCCCTGATAGATAATGATTATTTTTATAATAATATTTTTTATTATATTATGTCAGTCACCATACAGTACATCCCTGGTTTTTGATGTAAAGTTTGATAATTCATTAGTTGCGTATAACACCCAGTGCACCATGCAATACGTGCCTTCCTTACTACCCACCACCAGCCTATCCCATTCCCCCCCCCTCCTCCCCTCTGAAGCCCTCAGTTTGTTTNGTTTGTTTCCCAGAGTCCATAGTCTCTCATGGTTCATTCCCCCTTCTGATTACCCCCCTTTTCTTTATCCCTTTCTTCTACCGATCTTCCTAGTTCTTATTTTCCATAGATGAGAGAAACCATATGATAATTGTCTTTCTTGCTTGACTTATTTCACTTATCATCATCTCCTCTGGTGCCGTCCATGTTGCAGAAAATGTTGAGAAATCGTTCTTTTTGATAGCTGAGTAATATTCCATTGTATATGGACCACATCTTCCTAA
>NC_048238.1:59912699-59912915 GCF_002007445.2 Ailuropoda melanoleuca
TCCTCTCAATTGATGCAGAAAAAGCATTTGACAAAATACAGCATCCTTTCCTGATAAAAACCCTTCAGAGTATAGGAATAGAGGGTACATTTCTCAATCTCATAAAAGCCATCCCTGAAAAGCCTACTGCAAGCATTATTCTCAATGGGGAAAAGCTGGAAGCCTTTCCCTTAAGATCAGGAACACGACAAGGATGCCCACTCTCGCCACTATTAT
>NC_048238.1:59913211-60041271 GCF_002007445.2 Ailuropoda melanoleuca
CGTTACCTTGGAATTAACTTAACCAGAGACGTAAAGGACCTATATCCTAGAAACTATAGATCACTTTTGAAAGATATTTGAGGAAGACATAAAAAGATGGAAAAATATTCCGTGCTCATGGATTGGAAGAATTAACATAGTTAAAATGTCCATGCTGCCCATTTCTTTATTTGATTTTTTGTTTCTCGTGTATTGAGTTTGAGAAGTTCTTTGTAGATCATGGATACTAGTCTTTTATCTGTAGTGTCATTTGCAAATATCTTCTCCCATTCCGTGGGCTGCGTCTTAGTTTTTTTGACTGTTTCCTTGGCTGTGCAGAGCTTTGGATCTTGATGAAGTCCCACAAGTTCATTTTTTCTTTTGTTTCTCTTGCCTACTTAGATATAGTTTAAGGAACTCTGCTGGCATGCTATTATATCATTAGATGTCCTTGCAACTACGATATCCTTACAGGAGCTTCCTATTAAAAGCCACAAAATGAGCTGTCACAGTGATTGCTAAGGTCTTGTCTATAGCAAAGATTTCACGTGTGAGTTGCAAAATGAATTAGTTGTTTTCATAAAGCTAGACTTTGTTTAATCTAGGATTTTTATTTTAGAATTTGGATTTGTGTATTTCATAATTTTTTATTTTTTCTAAACTATTCATCCTACTATTCTTTCTTTTTTAATTTTTTAAATTTTTTGATTTTTTATTATAATAATGTTTTATTATATTATGTTAGTCACCATACAGTACATCCCTAGCTTTTGATGTAAAGTTCGATGATTCATTAGCTGCGTATAACACCCAGTGCACCATATAATACATGCCTTCCTTACTACCCATCACCAGCCTATCCCATTCCCCCACCCCTCTCCCCTCTGAATCCCTCAGTTTGTTTCTCAGAGTCCATAGTCTCTCATGCTTCATTCACCCTTCTGATTACCCCCCTTTTTATCCCTTTCTTCTCCTACCGACCTTCCTAGTTCTTATGTTCTGTAGATGAGAGAAACCATATGATAATTGTCTTTCTTTGCTTGACTTATTTCACTTAGCATTATCTCTTCCAGTGGTATCAATTGACTAGCTTTTCTTTTTTTTATTTTAATGTTTTTTTTTAATATTATGTTTGTCACCATACAGTACATCCCCGTTTCGGATGTAAAGTTCGATGATTCATTAGTTCCATTAACACCCAGTGCACCATGCAATATATGCCCTCCTTACTACCCATCACCAGTCTATCCCATTCCCCCACCCTCCTCCTCTCAGAGGCCCTCAGTTTGTTTCTCATAGTCAATAGTCTCTCATGCTTCATTCCCCCTTCTGATTACCCCCCTTTCTTTATCCCTTTCTTCCCCTACCGATCTTCCTAGTTCTTATGTTCCATAGATGAGAGAAATCATATGATAATTGTCTTTCTCTGCTTGACTTATTTCACTTAACATTATCTCCTCCAGTGCCGTCCATGTTGCAGCAAATGTTGAGAACTTGTTCTTTCTGATAGCTGAGTAATATTCCATTGTATATATGGACCACAACTTCTTAATCCAGTCATCTGTTGAAGGGCATCTCAGCTCCTTCTGCGATTTGGCTATTGTGGACAATGCTGCTATGAACATTGGGGTGCATATGGCCCTTCTCTTCACTATGTCTGTATCTTTGGGCTAAATACCCAGTATTGCATGGCTGGCTTTTCACTTCATTATGATATAATTTCAACATATTGAAACCAAATAGATTACAGGGAGCATGCTAGGTAAATTTTCGAACTTCAGTTGGAATTAAATGAAAAACTAAGTGGTTTATACCAGGAAATTTATTGCAAGATGTAGGTTGCCCAAGCAAGGTGGAGAGTACAGGAAAAACATTGGATAATGGGGTGGAGAGTAGGACTTGATCAAAGTGAACATGTGAGGAGGCATAAAACCAATTTAGCTGACTTCCTGGTTTGATACAGTTACTTCTCTGTCTATATCTGTCACCCAGAAAACTTTATAAACACTCTTTATGGAATGATCTCATACCCAGGAAGATTCATTGTTTGTAGAGGAAGAAAGCACATGTAGGCAGATCAACCTCTTACCTTGCCCTAGTCCTCTATCATCCTCTGAGAGAATATAGGACTGGGTTGAAATATACTCATATTCAGTTCATAAGTAAAAGTGCATGGAGAATCCCCACACTGTGTGCAGAAAGGAAAACTCTAACAATGTGAGCAGGAAAACTTCAAGAATCAGCTAAGCTATTATTTTCATTGCTGTTGGAGAACATATATGATGCTGTCAGGATCATAGAGGGAGAGGATAGCCTACAGACAGAGGAAAATGAGCTAGACAGAATACACTGGGAGTTAATGACAATATAATTAATAAAAATATTTTCCCAAATTTATGGTTATATACGTTGCAATCCTCTTTTTGTCCAGAATACTAATATGGAAAATGGAGTCAAGTGGAGAAGTTCCAGTGCACCATTAGAGCAAAAAGATAAACAAAATATCTGAGGTTGCATATATTCAAGAGTGTAAGAGAGTTTCACTTTACCTGAATTACCCCTCCCCCAAGGCAACACAAGCCAGTACCAAGACAGTCCTTCTTAGTATTCATTTCTCCCACAGGAGGAAGTGGGCATACAAGTGAACATCTGGCTTCCCTAGCTACATGGGACATTTCCAAGGACACTTCTTTCTTGCCCCATCCAGAACACTGAGGTACTGCTATATGACTAGGGGGCAAAGAACAGCTGGGAGAACAGTGACCAGGAGTCTCAGAGGGCATCAAAAGACACAAAGCCTACAAAATATGAAGTGGATAGCATAAGGAAACCCACCCATGAGCTGCTGGGGATGCCTTGTCTGCAGATTCTCCCAACTGGCCCACAGGCACCTCAATGCTACATGCACCCCTACCATGTAACCAGCTCCCTGTGTGCACTTATGAGGGTGGCAAAAGTGATTGAAAGTGCACATAGGGAGCTGTCCCCATGGTACACAGAAAGCCTGTATGACTCTGTAAGAGTGGGAGAAAGCACACAACAATGAGCATTCATCACTGCCTTAGGGAAAGCAAAGGGGGGACTGTCAACTCTTGTCCTGCCCTTGCAGAATATGGAACAGGTATATCCATAGAAATAATCTGAGAAATCCTCTGAATTCTTAATAGAGCTGATGGAGGATATTACTCTCTAGAAACAAGCCAGTAAAGAATGGAGGAGGTGAATCCTTTTTCAAATGCAAAGACAACAATGTAAGACTTCAAGATACATGAACAATAAAAGAAACATTATATCATGAAGGGAACACAGTAATTTCCCAGAAATGGAAATTTGTAATTTGCCCAATAGAAATTTCAAAGCAATTGTTTGGAGAAATCGTAGTGAGCTACAAGAAAACAGAAAAACAATGCAATGAATTCAGAAGAGCAATAAATACACAAAAAGATAAGTTTAACAGAGAGATATAAATCATAAAAAGAACCAAACAGACTTTCAGGAATTGAATAATACAAGTAATGAAATGAAAAAAAAATGCAGAAGACTTACTAGCAGACATATTAAACAGAAGAAATAATCTATGAATTAAAAGACAGATCATATGAAATTATCCAGTCACAGGAGAATTTTAAAAAAGCATGAAAGAGAGTGAAGAAAACTTGTGTGAACTATGGATACCATTAACAAAACAATCTATACATTATTACTAGACTTCCAGAAGGAGAAGAGAAAGAGAAAGAAGTAGAAAAAGATTAAGTAATAAAGTCAAATTTAGAATATCTAATATTATGAAATGGTTCTGTGTTAATCATTTCATTCTAGCATAAAGGTAAAAGTACCAAAGTATTAAAAATAATTATAGCTACAATGATTTGCTAAATGATATGCAATATAATACAAGATAAATCATGACATCAACAATATAAAATACAGGAGGAAGAAGTAAAAAGGTAGAGTTTTTGTATAGGTTGGGTTATGTCCTTTTTAGCTAAAATTTGACTATTATAACTATAAGAAATTTTATGTAAGCTTTATGATAAACACAAATAAAAAACCCACAGTAGAAAAATAAAAATGTTTGCAAATTTTAATTTTTGACATTCAAGAATGAATAGTTTCATTTTCTCCAGTTTGTATTATGAAACTGAATGAAAAAGAAATTCTTTCAATTTAGCTATGTCCACAGATATTTAGCTATGTCATTTCAAATGAGCTTCCTATATAGGTGAACTCCATACATTCCATCATGAATAATGAATGAAGTCCCTAACAAGATTATTTGCTTTGCTTGTTTACATGCTTTCTTTCCCCTGAATGACTCAGGTTGCCAGTCCACGTTGATCAAATGTACATATAGATGCAAATGAGTAACCTAGAAAAGCAAAGCAATTAGAGAGCCTTCTTGTTAATGAAGTATTTGCTATATTTGAAATATCATGCTATAATTTTATTTTTTATTTATTTTTTTAAAGATTTTATTTATTCGACAGAGATAGAGACAGCCAGTGAGAGAGGGAACACAGGCAGGGGGAGTAGGAGAGGAAGAAGCAGTCTCCCAGCAGAGGAGCCTGATGTGGGGCTCGATCCCATAATGCTGCGATCACACCCTGAGCCAAAGACAGACGCTTAACCGCTGTGCTACCCAGGCGCCTCTATGCTATAACTTTAAAGTCAATACTTCTCTTTGGAGGAAAGACAAAGATATATTTTGTGTGGGAATTGATGTCACATAAAGAATATAATTAAACATTGTGCCACCCAGCATTTTACTAACTAGAGAGCTTGGAAAATTATTCCTTGCAATCCCCACTGACTATTTTGTCTACTAACTCAGGCCAATGTCGGAGTTAGAGAATTAGTGCCAAAACAATGCAATGCCCTGTGTAAAGAGTTTTGGTTGATAACATCAGTTTTTATATAGAAACTTAAATGTACATTTTGTCACTTTGACATAGTGGCCAACAGCTTATCAATCATTTATAAGCTTCTGCATATACTGAAGAGTGGTTTATTTTTTTTTATTTTCAGAACTTCAGTATCTTTGCTATAAATGCCAAATGATTTATTTTCAGAAAAACATTTCTGCAGTCATTTTTCCATGGAACCTGCAAGGATACTTGGACACTTTTAGATTTAGGAAATGTTTTTATTTAAAAAATCATTAGCCATCAGGGAAATTCAAATCAAAACCACATTGAGATACCACCTTATGCCAGTTAGAATGGCAAAAAGACAAGGCAGGAAACAACAAATGGAGGAGAGGATGTGGAGAAAGGGGATCCCTCCTACATTGTTGGTTGGAATGCAACTTGGTACAGCTACTTTGGAAAACAGTGTGGAGGTCCCTTAAAAAGTTAAAAATTGAGCTACCTTATGACCCAGCCATTGCACTACTGGGTATTTACCCCAAAGATACAGACGTAGTGAATAGAAGGGCCATATGCACCCCAATGTTCATAGCAGCATTGTCCACAATAGCTAAATCATGGAAGGAGCCGAGATGCCCTTCAACAGATGAATGGATGAAGAACATGTGGTCCATATATCCAATGGAATATTACTCAACCATCAAAAATAATGATTCCTCAACATTTTCTGCAACATGGACGGCACTGGAGGAGATAATGTTAAGGGAAATAAGTCAGTCAAGCAGAGAAAGACAATTATCATATGGTTTCACCCATTTATGGAACATAAAAAGTAGGATGATTGGTAGGAGAAGAAAGGAAAGAAGAAGGGGAGGTAAACAGAAGGGGGAGTGAACCATGAGAGACTATGGACTCTGGGAAACAAACTGAGGGCTTCAGAGGGGAGGAGGGTGGGGGAATGGGATAGGCTGGTGATGGGTAGTAAGAAGGGCATGTATTGCGTGGTGCACTGGGTGTTATATGCAAGTAATGAATCATGGAACTTTACATCAAAAGCTAGGGATGTACTGTATGGTGACTAACATAATATAATAAAAAATATTATTATAAAAAAAAGAAACCAAAAAAAAGAAAAGATGAAATGGTTGT
Organism: Ailuropoda melanoleuca; assembly: GCF_002007445.2. NCBI lineage: Eukaryota > Metazoa > Chordata > Mammalia > Carnivora > Ursidae > Ailuropoda > Ailuropoda melanoleuca. The sequence goes on from NC_048238.1 coordinate 59,919,205, forward strand.
GTATGTATCTTCCTCACTTTTGTTACTCCAACTGACTTGTCTTATTCAGATTTGTAGTCTCTCTCAGTCCTACTTAGAGTATCATCTCATGCATGAAGCAATGTTATAAAGGCATTCCTTAAGTTAAACTAACAATTAGTCAAAATTCCTTTTGATATTTATTTACATTTCTTTTATATCGACTATACAAACACTACAGTAAATCTTATTTCATATGCACTTCTAGAGAGTAGAATGTATGTGAAAACATATGATTTATAATATAATTATACCAATTACAGTACATAATAGGGAATATCCATATAAAATATAATTTAACCGTATTTTAATTAAATAAAAGTGAGAATGTAAAGTTGAATTAATCTAAATTAAATATACCATTGATAAAATTTCAGATGTGCCCTCGTACGACTGTTACCTTTTCGCTACAGGCTAAGGACCAAGAGCTGTAAATCTAGCCCTTAGTAAAGCTAGGAAGTAATTAGGAGACAGAAGATTAAGAAATCTTGAGTTAATATTATTTATTTGTTATTGTTAACTGAATTTTCCCTTTCTCCCCTCTTCTTATCCTCCCACATACTCAGGAACAAAATGTTTGCTTGGATGTGGAACCAAGCATTTCCTTAAATGTATTCTGTAGAAGTTATCTATCATCTATCTATCATCTATCATCTATCTTTTCTTTACATATATGTAAAGAGATATATATCTCTTTGATATATAGAGATGAAAGTGATACAGATGTAGAGATATAATGTATTTTTAAAATAATATCTATATAACTTAGAGAAATAATAATACATTTAAATAAGGTGAATGAAGAAAGAGGGTATAATGCTTTCACCAATTTCCTTTGTATGAATTGTTTACTACTACCTCAACTACAGTATATACTTTTATAAGTGCATGTAAAGGAAGGTGGTTACTTCTTTGTTTCTCCCCATATTGCTTAGCACCTTACTGGATACTCAGGTCCTCAGTAAAGATTTGGCCATTTTTCTACTTATCAACCACTGGCACAAAGCACATTAGAAATGCACTTCTATGCTGAGTGACCAGTTGGTAAACATCTATCCTATGTGGAGTCCTGCAGCAGGACAAGGTTACATCAAGCCATCAGTGCACAGACAGGAGCTGTGAAGGTGGTTGTGAATGCAAGGAAGAGCCTGAGATATATGCCAGCTTTTCTTTCTGTGAAAGAAGAATGGAGTCAGTGGATTCAAAGGCAGGTCAGTGTCAAATGTTGAGTCAACACAGAAAAAGACATAAGTCTGATCAGGAGAAAATCCAAGAATCAGAGACTGACTATAAGAGCTAACAGAATCCACCAGAAAGGCAAATATTTAAATTATTTGAGTTCAGAAAGACAAAAGAAGGAGAAGGGGCAAAAAGTTTACTTAAAGAAGTAATAGCTAAGAACTTCCCAAACCTGGGCATGAACTTGGACACACAAGTCCATGAAGCTAATAGAAGGCCCTATTATCTCAAAGCAAAGCAAACTTCTCCAAGATACATTATAATGAAACTGTCAAAAGCAATGATAAAGAATTTTAAAGGCAGCTAGTTAAAAAAAAAAAAAAAGAATAACCCACGAAGGGACCCCATCTGTCTATCAGTGGATTTCTCAGAAAAAACCTCTACAGGAGAGGAGAAACTGGAATGAAACATTCAAACTGTGGAAAGATAAAAATTGCCAGCCAAAAATACCTTATCTGGCAAAGTTATTCTTCATATATGAAGGAGATGTAAACTGCTCCCCAAAAAAGTTGAGGGATTTCACCACAAATAGACTGTGCAAGAAACACTGAAAGGAGTTCTTTGAACTAAAATAAAATGACAATAATGAGCAACATGAAAACATTATAGTACACAACACACTGGTAAAGATAAAAAATGGTCAAAATTAGAAAGGTGTAACTCTGTATTAGGATAGTGTGTGAATCACTCAACTATCATATAAAAGTTAAAGGAGACTTCCCAAGAAGATGGTAGAGTATGAGGACCCTAAATTCACTTTGTTCTAGGATACAGCATACCTAGATAACACTTGCACCAGAGTAAATAACCCAAAGGGAACCAAAGACTGGCTGAACAAACTTGACAACTAAATGTAGAGAAGAAGATACATGGAAGAGGGTAGGAAGGGTGAGGACTTGGTGGGAACCTAAACCCTGTGGGCCTGACCACTGGTTGGAGGGAACCAAGGCACAGAGAAGGACAATAAAGAGACTAGCACAGCAGGAACCTAACAGAGGGAAGAGAAGTACCCATAGCTTTGGCTTTGAAAGCCAGAGGGAGCAAAATTCATGAGTGCTCACAGTCAGCAAGACTTAAAGCCTGAAACTTTAAAAATCAGTGGGCTTGGCTTTGAGAGAACCAGGAAGGCAATAAGAAGCTGAGCCCTGTCCTTAAAGAGACAGCACAGAAAACAACCAATGGAGATATAGCATGGAAGTAGTAGTTTGAAAGGCACATAGGACTTATGGGAGAGAGGGTTAGTTACTCATCTCAGAGTTCTATGAGGGATTCTCCTGAAATAAAGGAGCTGGCAGTCACCATTTCCCTCCCCTGCCCCTTGTAATAAACACACAGCTACTTGTGGGAACCAGTGCTGCACTTGCACTCAGTACTGACTTGCAAACAACACACCCTGCCCCACCCCAGCCAGACCTGCCTTAGTCCCTGTGTACCAGATCCCCTCCCCCAGAAGACCTGCACAAACCTTGCCAACACTGCCTCTCTTGACTTCCCTCAGAGGACATGTGCACTTTGTTAAAACTGCACCTGCTGCCCATATGTGCTTTGTAGAGCAGCCCCAGCCAGCCCAGGTCTGCAATGACTGCACATCCCCTATATGTCTGTGTCACTGTTGTGACCTAGTTAAAAGTGAACACCCTGCCCATTACATTCAAAAGCAAGAGACATAGTTGACTTTCCTAAGACACAGAAACAGACAGAGTTTGGCAAAATGAGGAAACAGAAGAATATATCACAAATGAAACAATAGGACAAAACCACAACAAGAGACCTAAGTGAAATAGATGATAGATAGATAGATGATAGATAGATAGATAGTTAGATAGATAGATAGATGATAGATAGATAGATATACATATGCCTTATAGATAATTTAAAATAATGATCATAAACATACTCAGTGGACTTGAGAAAAGACTAGAGGACATTAGTGAGATCCTTAACAAAGAGATATAAAACATTAAAAAAATCAATCAGAGATGGAGAACACAATAAACTAAATTAAGAATACATGTGATGTAATAAATAACAAGCTAGAAGAAACACAGGAAAGAATTTATTAACTAGAAGACAGAGTAATGGAAAATATTCAAGCTGAACAAATGAAATAAAATATAATTATGGCAAATGAAATTAGACTTAGGGGACTCAGAGCCTCCATGAAGTGTAAAAGCATTTGCACTGTAGGAATCCCATGAGGAGAAGAGAGAGAAAAGGGGGCATAACATCGAGTTGAATAAATAATAGAAAATAACTTCCCTAATCTGGGGAAGGAAACAGATATAAAAATCCAGGGTGCACAGAGATCCCACAACAACATCAAACAAAGGAGAACCATACCAAGACACATAGTAATCAAACTGGCAAAAAGTAGTGATAAAGAAGAAAAAAATTAAATCAGCAAAACAGTTAAATAGAAGGGAAATCCCATAAGACTATCAGCAGATTTTTCAGCAGAAATTTCTAACATTCAGAATAGGAGAAGAGATAAAGAGTTTCTCAAACAAAACTTTTAGGAGTACAGGACCACTAAACCAGCCCTGCAGAAAATACTAAAGGGACTCTTTGAGAAGTAAGAAAAAAACACAAATAAGAGTATGAAAAGTAGTAAAACCAAGGGAGTAAAAATAAGATTTCCCTTAAAAAAACAAAACAAAAAACAAAAATCAGTCCAGGGATTAACAAAATAAAAGGATGTAAATACTATACCACATACCTAAAATGCTACTCAGAGCAATCTGTACTTTCAACACCATCCAGATCAAAATACAAATGCCATTTTTCAAAGTGCTGGAATAAACAATCTTAAAATTCGTGTGGAACCAGAAAAGACCCCAAATAGCCAAGAAAATGTTGAAAAAGAAAAACAAAGTTGGGGACATCACGTTGCTTGATTTCAAGCTATATTACAAAGCTGTGATCACCAAACCAGCATGGTACTCGCACTAAAACAGACACATAGACCAATGAAACAGAATAGAGACTCCAGAAATGGACTCTCAACTCTATGGTCAACTAATTTTTGATGAAGCAGGAAAAAACATCTGATGGAAAAAAGTCTCTTCAATAAATTGTGCTGGGAAAATTGGACAGCTGTATACAGAAGAATGAAACTCAACCATTCTCTTACACCATACACAAAGATAAACTCTAAATGGATGAAAGACCTTGATATGAGACAGGAATCCATCAAAATCATAGAGGAGAACATAGGCAGTAACCTCTTTGACATCAGCCACAGCAAATTCTTTCATGACACCTCTCCAAAGGCAAGGGAAACAAAAGTGAAAATGAACTTTGGGGACTTCATCAAGATAAAAACTTCTGCACAGCAAAGGAAACAGTCAACAAAACAAAGAGGCAACCGTCAGAATGGGAGAAGATATTTGTAGATGACACAACAGATAAAGGGCTGGTATCCAAGATATATAAAGTGCTTCTCAAACTCAACACCCAAAAAACAAATAATCAAGACAAAAAATGGGCAGAAGACATGAACAGACACTTTTCCAAAGAAGACATCCAAATGGCTAACAAACACATGAAAAAATGTTCAACATCCTTAGCCATCAGGGAAATTCAAATCAAAACCACTTTATGATACCACCTTACACCAGTTAGAACAGCAAAAATTGACAAAGCAGGAAACAACAAATGTTGGAGAGTATGTGGAGAAAGGGGATCCCTCTTACACGGTTGGTGGGAATGCAAGTTGTTACAGCAACTTTGGAGAACAGTGTGGAGGTCTCTCAAAAAGTTAAAAATAGAGCTACCCAAACTCAGCAATTGAACTATTGGGTATTTACCCCAAAGATACAGACATAGTGAAAAGAAGGGCCATAAGCACCCCAATGTTCATAGTAGCAAAGTCCACAATAGCCAAACTGGAAGGAGCCGAGATGCCCTTCAACAGATCAATGGATAAGGAAGATGTGATCCATATATACCATGGAAAATTACTCAGGCATCAGAAAGGATAATTAATTTGTATCAACACAGATGGAACCGGAGGAGATTATGCTAAGTGAAATAAGTCAAGCAGAGAAAGACAATTATCATATGGTTTCACTTGTACATGGAACATAAGGAATAGCAGGGAGGACTTTAGGAGAAGGAAGGGAAAAATGAAGGGGGAGATGAACCATGAGAGACTACGTACTCTGGGAAACAAACTGAGGGTTTTAGAGGGGAGGGGTGGGAGGATGGGTTAGCCCTGTGATGGACAGCATATATTGCATGGAGCACTGGGTGTTATATGCAAACAATGAATCATGGAACACTACATCAAAAACTAATGATGTACTGTATGGTGACTAACATAACATTAAAAAAAAAAACTCACAACAAACAGAAGTCCAATACTGGGCAGCTTCACAGGAGAATTCTTACCAAACATTTTAAGAAGAGTTAATACCTATTATTCTCAAACTATTTCCAAAAATAAAAAAATAATGAAAACATCCAAATTCACTCTATGAGGCCAGAGGTATCAATAATACCAAAACCAGATGATGACACCAAATGAGTAGAGAACTACAGGCCAATATCTCCAATGAACATAGATGCAAAAATCCTCAACAAAATAATAGCAAACAAAATTCAACAATACATTTAAAAAAATAATTCACTACTATCAAGTAAGGATTATTCCTGGGATGCAAGTGTGGTTCAATATTTGTAATTCAATCAACATGATACATAACATCACCATGAGAAAAGATATAAACCATATGATCATTTCCATATATTTAGAAAAAAACATTTGACAAAATACAGCATCCATTCCTGGTAAAAGTCCTCAACTAAGTAGGTTTAGAGGGAACATACCACAACATAATATAGGCCATATATGAGAAACCCACAATAAACATTCTTAATGGGTCAAAACTGACAGTCTTCCCCCTAAGGTCAGGAACAGGACAAGTATGTCTATATTCACCATTTTTATTTAACATATTATTGGAAGTGATAGCAACAGCAATCAGACAACAAAAGGAACAAAAAAATAAAAGACATCCAAATTGATAATGACTAAGTAAAACTTCCACTATTTACAGATGACATGATACTCTTTATAGAAAACTGAGAGACTCCACCAAAAATGGCTAGAAGTGATAAAGGAATTCAGTGAAGTGACGAAAGATAAAATCAATGTGTAGAAATGTATTGCATTTCTATACACCAATAATGATGTAACAGAAAGATAATTTAAGGAATCAGTCCTATTTACAATTGCACCAAAAACAATAAGATACCTAGGAATACACCTAACCAAGGAGGTGAAAGGCTACTGCTCTGAAATCCATTAAACATTGATGAAAGAAATTGAGCATCATACAAGGAAATGGAAAGACATTTTGTGCTCATGGTTTAAAAGAACAAATATTGTTAAAATGTCTATACAATCCAAAGCATATAAATTTTTAGTGAAATCCCTACCTAAATATCAATAGCATTTTCCTCAGAGCTAGGACATACAATCCTAAAATTTGTATGGAACTACAAAAGACCCTGAATAGGCAAAGATACCTTGAAAAAGAAGAATTACAATTCCAGACTTCAAAATATATTACAAAATTGTGCTGATCAAGACAGTCTGTTACTGGCACAAAAAGAGACACAGGTCAATGGACCAGAACAGGCAACCCAGAAGTGAACCCACAACTATATGCTCAATTAATCTTCAACTAATCAGGAAAGGATATCCAATGTGAATAAGATGGTTTCTTCAACAAATGGTGTTGGAGAAACTGGACAGCAACATGCAAAAGAATGAAACTGGACCACTCCCTTACACCATACACAAAAGTGAACTAAAAATTCATTAAAGATGTAAATGTGAGATCTGAAGTCACAAAAATCCTAGAAGAGAACACATGCAGTAAGTTCTTTGAGATCATCCAGAGAAACTTCTCACTAGATATGTCTCCTCAAACAAGGGAAACAAAAAGTGAAAATCAACTACTGGGACTTGTTCTGCACAAAAGATTCACAATAGCTGTGTCTCAGTTTTGAAAAGGAAAGAAAACTTTATTATTATTATAGAAACCAAATATAAACAGAAGAGGAATGGAATCTACACATAGATCAAGGTAATAGTAGGTAATAAATGAGAAGAAGGATAAGTTACACCAAATTGAGAACTTACAACACCCAACCTCATTGTCTGGGGAAGTCCCATAGAGACAGCCAGGCTGAAGTCCAGATTCAGAGGTCTCATTGAGCATCCTCCCCTCAGGTGAGATTTCCAACTGACCATCCCCATAAGGGCCATATTTATAGGGCAAATAACAGGGTTTGAAGTTAATCATTTGTTCTCCTATGTGCAGTTTGGAGCATAGTGGATTTCCATTATATCATGTTTCTATACTTTCAAGGAACTTGGGCTATGTGTGTCTGTCTCCCCTCCTGGATTCCATTCTAGGGGGCCTGCCAAGCCTGGGGCAGGAGGGGATATAAGACAATATGTGTATCTCTTGGCACCCAGAACAGAGGGGCCAGTTCTGACCTGGAAGCCAGATAATATATTTTAAACAATTAGTCTCCCAAGGTTATTCACACAGCACGAGTCTCTCAAACAACATTTTTTAAACTTCCTGTGTATATGTAGGTCCAGGTGATTGGTTATATGGGGCAAATCCCAAAAACATGTATCTACACAGAACAGGACTACATCAAAATAAAAGAAAAATATGCACATCGAAGGAAACAATCAGAAAAACTAAAAGGCAATCTATGAAATAGGAGAAGATACTTGCAAATGATATCTCTGTTAAAGGGTTAATATCCAAAATATATAAAGAACTTACAAAACTCAACACAAAAACAAATAATCCAATTAGAAAATGGGCAGAAGACATGCACAGATATTTCTCTAAAGAAGACATCCAGGTGACCAAAAGACACATGAAAAGATGCTCAACATCACTCATCATCAAGGAAATGAAAATACAACTACAATGAGATATCACCTGACAGCTGTCAGAATGGTGAAACTAGCAACACAAGAAACAATAGGTGTTGGTGAGGATGTAGAGAAAGGAGAACCCTCTTGCTTTGTTAGTGGGAATGCAAACTGGTGAAGCCATGCTGCAGAAAGGATGAAGGATTCTCAATAAGCTAAAAATAGAACTACTCTATGATCCAGCAATTGTAATACTGGTATTGACCCAAAGAATACAAAAATACTAATTCAAAGGGATACACACACCCTGATGTTTATAGCAATATTATCTACAATAGCCAAATTATGGAAGCAGCCGAAGTATCCATTGATTGATGATGGATAAAAAAGAGTGGCACACACACACACACACACACACACACACACACACACACACATTGGAATATTACTCAGCCATAAAAAAGAATGAAAATTGCCATTTGCAATGACAAGGTTGGAGCTAGAGAGTGTTATGCTGTGTGAAATCAGTCAGTCAGAGATAGACAAATACCATATGTTTTCACTCATATGTGGAATTTAAGAAACAAAACAACTGAGCAGAGGGGAAAAAGAGAGAGACAAACCAAGAAATAGACTCTTCACTATAGAGTACAAACTGATGGTTATCATAAGGGACATGGGTGGAGGGATTCCTTAAATAGGTGATGGAGAGTAAGGAGTGCAGTTGTTTTGATGAATACCAGGTTTTGTATGGAAGTGTTGAATCACTACATTGCACCCCTGAAACTAATATTACACTGTATGTTAACAGTCATTTAAAGAAAAACTTAATGTTCAATTGTTAAAAAAAAAAGAGCAAACAAAATTTTTAAAATGGCATTTTTTCCATGAAAATCCACCTAGCTCTTTAGGGAATTTATCTTTGCCCTCTGCTGTAACTTTCTGTCCAAACAAATGCAAGTGGAGTTAGCATAAAAACTAAAAGACTGACAAGAACAGGCAATTAATCACTGGAAAACTGCGGACTCATCATGAAAAGGCTTAGGTGACAGAAGAAAACAAAGGTGCTTAGTTGATAAAAGGAAGTATGGCATGATGGCTTTAAAATCCCCAATTTCCTATGCCACAAGGAGAACTGAACTTATCACCTCTTGGGAATATGCTCTTTCATCTGGTTTTCCTAAGATGTGTCTTGACATATTTTCTGTTAAATCTTTAAGGACATTGGTGATCATCAACAGATGAATGGATAAAGAAGTGAGTGTGTGTGTGTATATACAAAATAGAATATTACTCAGCCATCAAAAAATTGAAATCTTGCCATTTGCAAGGACATGGATGGAACTAGAGGGTATTATACTAAGCAAAATAAGTCAGTCAAGAAAGACAAATACTGTATGATTTCACTCATATATGGAATTTAAGATACAAAACAGATGGACATAGGGAGAGGGAAGGAAAAACAATATAAGATAAAAACAGAGAGTGAGGGAAACCATAAGAGACTCTTAACTCTAGGAAACAAACTGAGGACTCCTGGAGGGGAGATGAATGGGAGGATTGGATAATTGGGTGATAAGCATTAAGGGGGGCAGTTGATGTAATGAGCACTGGGTGGTATATGCAACTGATGAATCACTAAATTCTACCCCTAAAACTAATAATACTGTATATGTTAACTAGATTGTATTTAAATAAAGATTTTTTAAAAAAATAATTAAGTAAACTAAATACAGTGACTAACACATGATAGGGTTTGGCCATGTGAATTTTTCTTTTCTTTTTTGACAACAAGATATAAGTATAAGTGAAAGTCCTATTTCCTAGCCAAGGCCCTAAAAAGTAATGTCTGATGTTGTTGGCTTTCTTGAATAATGTTTTGATTTCTACAAGAAGAGCATTCACAAGTTAGCTACTGCTACCTTAGCCTGAGCTCAAGAATGAAAAATGTGGAGCAAATTAAACCTGACTACAAATCTAGAAAGAACCCAGTTGACTTATAGCCTGAAGTATAGCTATGGTAGCTAACCTACAGATCCATGATCAGGAAAATTGAATACTTGTTACTTAAGGTGTTTTATTTATTTATTTATTTATTTATTTATTTATGTGACAACAGCTGGATGATAATAGCAGCCAATGCATGTTAACAAGCATTATCTTTAAAAACTCTGGAATGCATTTCCTGTTCATAAAATGGTCTTTGAGCTAGGCTAGAACCACAATAGATTCTATGGTTAATGGTATAAAGATGAGTTAAACAAGGTTTCTGCCCTCATCAATACTATCTATTATTGAAAGTAGGACAAGATTACAGATAGTTACGTGCAGACATAATGGCATGCAAAAGGCACACAGAAAATGTTATGCAGTTCAGAAGAAGACACTAGTTGCAAAGAAGTGGATATGGAGAAAGTTTGTGGAAGGATGGAAATGTAAGCAGTGGTTTGAAAAGGGAATAAAGGTTTTAGTACAAGATTTAAAGTCAATTTTCCTATATCCTGAAGGATGATATTTGAGTTTAGAAAATCAGTTATAGTATCCAAAGACCAAAACACTGTAAATTCATTGGTTTAGTAGTTTTCAGTCCTGTACATGGTTACATGTAGGTATTTATGTGTATCCTCATTCCAATTTATAAAAAGGTAAAGGGCTTTAAAAAGCATAGTTATTTTTATAAATTTTTATAGAACTGCTTTTGCTATTTCTCAGTTAACTATAGGGACAAAAACTTATGTGTCGGTGTTTATATGCATGTACATATGTGCATACATACATAAATAGATGCATACAGAGGGAGGAAGAATATTTGGGGTTTGGCTTTCTGAGAGTTATCACCTTTCAATATTTAAAAAAATCTGAAAATGAAAACTGATATTCATTCCTGCATCTGCATTTTATTTTCTTTCTTTCAATGGTTTTGTAGAGAGATTGTTCTTTTACAAATGAATCACCCATATGGTTTTTATTTAACTAGTCTTTGTGCAGCTTATCGTAGAACATACACAATGGTCCTTTGAAATTTCTGAAGCCTATTGGGAAAATTTCTATCCCATATCCCTTGTGCTTGGAGAAATGCTGAACTTTTTTGGAAACTGACACTATTACCTTGTGTCTATGCAAGAACATGTGTATGTGTGTGTGTAACATATTTAGGCTGTGGATGTAGGAGCAAAACAGTGGACACAGAGAAGGTTGTATTCTGCTCACTCCAAACTCCTATATCCAAATATTCTACAGGAAATATAGCCCCATAGGGGCTTTTTGTCTTCCTTCTAATTCTTCTCATCATCCTTATCATTATTACTGTACCTCATATATATTATTTGTCAAATTCTTCACATGGATAACTTTCTTTAATAGTTAAAACACCACAATGAATGAAATACTATTACTTTCCTTACTCTACAGATGAAGAGATAGATGAGACGTGGAACAGGTAGGCAGCTTGCTCCATACCACACAGCTAATAAGTTTCAGAACTAGGATTCATAGTCAGATCTGTCTGACACAATAGCCCATTTTTGTGTCCCTTCTTCTATACATTTCCTTTTGTTATGCAGAGGACAATGAGATTTTTAATTTATGTCAGTACAATATTTAAACAAATATTTAGTAATTAAATATTGAATAAATGGCAGATTGAACAAAAGAAGTTGTTTTTCTTTTAATTTTATTTATTTACTTTAGAAAGAGAAAGAGAGAATGAAGAGGGGGAAGGGCAGAGTGGGAGGCAAAGAGAATCTCAAGCAGACTCTGTTCTGAGTATGAAGCCTGCAATAGGGCTCAATCTCACGACACTGAGATCATGACCTAGCTGAAACCAAGAGCTGGACACCCAATGACTGAGCCATCCAGGCACCCCAAGAAGTTGGCTTTTTAATGGGGAAGTTCTATCCAATTACTTGTTGGTCTTTCTTTGGGATGGAGTAATGCGAAATAACAGAGCTACCATCCTCAAGTAAGTCCTGGGCAATTTTGGAACTTATATTAATGTACTGAAGATAAGCTTTTAAAAAACTTTGTATTTGTCAATGGGAGTAATGCGCTCTTTGGGAGAAAAATATACAATATGTATTTAATATTATTTCCTAGTATGTCATCTAGTATGCCACCATGTATTTATATATGGATTTTGACTTATAAAGCATGTATGCTATGCTCTTCAGAACAATCTCAGGAAATGAAACTTGCTTTGGTATTTCCTTTAAAAATAATAGAAAACTTAATAAGTTGCAATGGCATCATACAAAAATTTATGACCAATACTCTTGACTTTTATGTTGTCCTTTGTTGTGGATTAACTGTACTAGTATTTCACTCTATGAAAGAAGGGCTTAGTGGTTAAGGACTTGCACTATAAAATCAGATTGATTTAAGCTCAAGTCCCAGCTTGCAGTATGAGCTTGAGAAAGTTAACTATTCTCTCTATACTTAACTTCTTCATCTGTAAACATAGCAATTGATAAACATATGGTGAACACCAGTATTTCCCTGGAACTGTAATAGACTTTGGTGATATATGGAGATAACAAAAATGAATGCAAAATGAAGATCATGAGAAGATAACTAACCTGAATTTAGGTAAACCTTTAAAAAGAAAAAAATAAAATTATTATAAGTACCAAAAACCTAGATACATGGTGCTTTAAAACCATACAATACAAGAAATTGATCTAGTTACGGAGGTAAAGGAAAGCTTTCCTTGGAAAAATGATTCTTTAGCTGGAATAGAGTGGATCAGTAGGCAATAGCTAGATTAAGAAAATGATTGAAGATTGCTCTAAGTTTTAAATTAAATCATGCATGGAATGTACAATGTCTGACACATAGTAAGTAGTCAATAGTTACCTTTGATTAATATTTGCAATATTTGCAAATAATTGCAATTTGTTTATGTTTTTTGCTTGTGTTTTAATTATCTACTGCTGCAGAACAAACCATCTCAAAACCTGGGGATTTAAAACAAACAACCATTACATTATATCTTCTGGTTTTATGGGTCAAGTTTTGAGAAAAATCTCATCCAGGCTATTGGTCCCTGGTCCATGAGGCTTCAACCGAGATATCTGAATCTGAAGGATTTATTTACATGATAACTTGTTTTAATTACACATATATCTGGTGCCTTGGTGCACATAGCACCACATCTACTACTTCCTTTCCAGGTGGCTTGGACTTCTCACAGAACACTGGTCTCAGGATAGTAATACTTTTATGTCAGCTCACATCTCTATGGTGAATGTCCCACAAAACAGGTAGTAGAGATATCTAATCTCTTAAGAGCTTCACCTGTAACTGATAGAGTGTCACCTCGAACATATTCTGTTGGTCAAACAGTCAGAAAGCCTGCGTAGATTTAAGATACAGACACATGAAAAAATGTTCAAAATCACTAGCCATCAGGGAAATTCAAATCAAAACCACATTGAGATACCATGTTATGCCAGTTAGAATGGCAAAAATTGACAAGGCAAGAAACAACAAATGTTGGAGCAGATGTGGAGAAAGAGGAACCCTCTTACAGTGTTGGTGGGAATGCAAGTTGATACAGCCACTTTGGAAAACAGTGTGGAGGTCCCTCAAAAAGTTAAAAATAGAGCTACCCTATGACCCAACAATTGCACTATTGGGTATTTACCCCAAAGATACAGATTTAGTGAAGAGAAGGGCCATATGCACCTTAATGTTCATAACAGCACTGTCCACAATAGCCAAATTGTGGTAGGAGCTGAGATGTCCTTCAACAGATGAATGGATAAAGAAGATGTGGTCCATATATACAATGAAATATTACTCAGCCAACAGAAAGAACGATTACCCAACATTTGCAGCAACATGGACGGGAATGGAGGAGATTATGCTACGTGAAATAACTCAAGCAGAGAAAGACAATTATCATATGGTTTCACTCATCTGTGGATCATAACAAATAGCAGGGAGGTTGGTAGGAGAAGAAAGGGAAGAATGTAGGGGGGGTAAACAGAAGGGGAAATGAACCACGAGAGACTATGGACTCTGGGAAACAAACTGAGGGCTTCAGATGGGAGGGGGGTAAGGGATTGGGATAGACCAGTGATGGGTATTAAGGAGGGCCTGTATTGCATGGAGCACTGGGTGTTATAAGCAAACAATGAATCATGGAACATTAAATCAAAAACTAAGGATGAACTGTATGGTGACTAACATAATAAAAAAATTAAAAAAAAAAGAAATATTGACTATACCACTCAATGAAGGCTTTTAAAGAAATGGTGGTCGTCTTTAATCTGCTATAAAATTGGAAATTTTACATTTATTATATATATATTAAATTTATCTACAATGTATACTATGATTAGGAAAATCTATATAATTAATCTTAAAAACTTAGGCACTGAATGTCAGGAGATATGGGTTCTAGCCAGATCTCTCTTCTAAATACCCATGTGACTTTGGGCAAGCCAGTTACCCTCTCAGGGTTTCCAGTCATCATTTAGCACTTGTTGAGTATCTTCTAGGGCAAGACACTACACCCAAACATTGGGAAAAAAAATAGGATACCTTTCCAAAAAGAACAGATATCTGTTTCTAAGCTACAGAATTTCTTTCAGCTCTTAAAAGGCTTAGGATTTGAACAGATTTATTAATTTGGCAGAAGACTAAGAGAAATGTTTGTGCCAGATATGAAATTCATCACAACTCAGGTCACATCTTTGTACTTCCAACGGTCAGAGAAATTGACCTATATGGGACAAGAATAAAAGCTCTTCAAACAGTTTTCACTTATGAAGTGTTTTCCCATGTGATGAAAGAGATATCTTAGGATGGACCTATATACACATAATTTTATATTTTTCTAGAATGTTTGAGTAGTTTTAAATGATTCTCTTCAAAACAGTTGTTTAGAGTGATGTTCATATGTTTTCATGTATTTTTTTTATTTCTTTGATTTCTTGGCAAACCTATTCATGGTTTGGTAACATGTTGTTTAAACTCCATGTATTTAGGGACTTTCCAGATTTTCTCTTATGGTTGACTTCTAGATTCATAGCATTGTGATCAGAAAAGTTGCATGGTGTAACTGCAATCATTTGGTATTTGTTGAGGCCTGTTTTGTGAAATAATATGTGACCTATTCTGGAGAATGTTCCTTGTGCACTTGAGAGGAAGTTGTATTCTGCACTTCTAGGATGGAATGTAATGAATATAGCTGTTAAATCATTCTGAGACAGTGTGTCATTCTACGTGATTATTTCCTGATTTATTTTCATTCAGATGACCATTCCATTGATGTAAGTGGGGTGTTAAAGTTCCCTACTATTATTGCACTATTATCAATTAGTTCCTTTATGGTTGCTATTAATTGTTTTATATACCTGGGTGCTGTTCTTGTTGGGTGCATAAATATTAATAATTGTTAGATCTTCTTGTTGGGTTGTCCACTTTATGATTATATAATGCTCTTTGTCTCTTGTTACAGTCTTTGTTTTAAAGCCTAGTTTGCTGATATAAGTATTGTTACACTAGTGTTCTTTTGACATCCATTTCCTTGATGAATGTTTCTTCATTGCTTCACTTTCAAACTGCAGATGTCTTTTGGTCTAAAAAATGAGTCTCTTGTAGTAGGCAGCATATAGATGGGTCTTGTGTTTTTATCCCTTCTGACACCCTTTGTCTTTTAATTTGAACATTTACTCCATTTATATTAAAAGAAATTATTAATAGATTTGTATTTATTGCAAATTTATGACTTGTTTTGACATTGCTTCTGAAGATATTCTCTGTTCCTTTCTCGACTTTCTAACTTTTGGTCTGTCCTTCACACTTAAAGAATCCCCTTTAATATTTCTTGAAGGGTTAGTTTAGAGGTCATGAAATCCTTTAGTTATTGTTTGTCAGGGAAACTCATTATCTCTCCTTCTATTCTGAATGATAGCCTTGCTGAATAGAAAATTCTTAGCTGTAGATTTTCCACTTCAGCACTTTGAATATATCATGGTATTCCCTTCTGTCTTGCCAAGATTCTGTGGAAAAATCTCAAGCTAGCCTTTGGGTTTTCCTTTGTGAGTAGAAATAAATGAAAAAAAATTAAGTAATAAGTGAGAGAGGGGAAATAAAAATGAAAACCATAGAAATACAGACAACCATAAGAGAATATGAAAAACTACATGCCAACAACCAGAAAGAAATAAATAAATTCCTAGAAACATATGAACTACTAAACAGAAAACAGAAAAAATAGAAAACATGAATAGACCAATAACCAGCCCCCCAAAAATCCCAAAATTCCCAACTAACAAAAATCCAGGTTCAGGTGACTTCACAGGTGAATTGTACCCAACACTTAAAGAAGAGTTAACAACTATTCTTCTCAAACTATTCCAAAAAATAGAAAAGGAAGGACAACTTCTAAATTCATTCTATGAGGTCACCATTACCCTGATACCAAAACCAGATAAAGACTTGACAAAAATAGAGAACTACAGTTCAATATCCCTGATGAACATAGGTGCAAAAATTCTCAATAAAATACTATCAAACCAAAACCAAAAGTACATTTAAAAAATCATTCACCATGATCAAGTGGGTTTATTCCTGTGTAGCAAGGGTGGTTCAATATTCACAAATCAATCAACGTGATTCATCACATTAATAAAAGAAAGGATAGGAAAGAAAGAGCCATATGATCGTATCAATAGATACAGAAAAACACATTTAACACAACACAACATCCATTCTTGTTAAAAACCCTCAAAAACATAAGGAGAGAGGGGGCATACCACAAAACCATAAAAGCCACATATGAAAGACCACAGCTAATATAATCCTCAATGGGGAAAAACTGAGAGCTTTTCCTCTATCATCAGGTACAAGATAAGGTTGTCCACTCTTTCCATTGTTACTTTACATAGTACTAGATGTCCTAGCCTCAACAATCAGACAACAAGAATAAAAGTCACCCAAATTGGCAAGGATGAAGTCAAGTTTCACTATTCATGGAAGGCATGATACTTTATGTAGAAAATGTGAAAGACTCTATCAAATGCTAGAACTGATATGTGAGTTCAGCAAAGTCACAGTATACAAAATCAATGAATAGAAATTTGTTGCATTTCTCTACAACAATAATGAATTATCAGAATGAGAAATCAAGGAATAAATTCTATTTACAGTTGTATTAAAAACCATAAGATAACTAAGATTAAACCTAACCAAAGAAGTAAAAGATCTGTACTCCGAAAACTATAAAACACTGATAAGGGAAAATGAAGATGACACAAAAAGGTGGAAAGATATTTCATGGCCATGAATTGGAAAAACAAATATTGTTGATATGTCGACCCTACCCAAAGCAACCTACACATTTGATTGAAATCCCTATCAAAATACCAACAGCATGTTTCACAGAGATAGAACAAGCAATCCTGAAATTTGTATGAAACCACAAGAGATCCTGAATTGTGAAAGAAATCTTGAAAAAGAAAAGCAAAGCAGGAGGCATCACAATTCTCATATATTACAGCTATATTACAAAGCTGTAGTCATCAAGAAAGCATGGTATTGACACAAAAACAGACACATAGATTTATGGAAGAGAAAAGAGAAACCAGAAATGGAATCACAACTATATGGTCAACTAATCTTCTACAAAGCAGGAAAGAATGTCCAATGGAAAAAAAGATGGTCTCGGGGTGCCTGGGTGGCACAGTCGTTAAGCATCTACCTTTGGCTCAAGGCGTGACCCCAGCATTCTAGGATCGAGGCCCACATCAGGCTCCTCCACTGGGAGCCTGCTTCTTCCTCTCACACTCCCCCTGCTTGTATTCCCTCTCTCACTGGCTGTCTCTCTCTGTCAAATAATTAAATAAAATCTTTAAATAAAAGACCATCTTTTCCACAAATGGTGTAATAGAACAGGGCAGCAACATGCAGAAGAATAAAACTGGACCACTTTCTTACACCACACATAAAAATAAACTCAAAATGGATTAAAAAAACCCATATGTGAGGTGCTGAGGTTAAGATGGCAGAGGAGTAGGGGACCCCTTTTTCAGCTGGTCCCCTAAGTTGAGTTGGATAGGTAAAAGACCATCCTGAACATCCATGGAATCAGCATGAGACGCAAGAAGGTACATCTGGATCTCTACAATGAACATCTCCAGCGCTGAGTACTGAGGTATGAAGCGGGGACCCGTGAAACCATGCACAGATATGGGAAGATAAACAGAAGGGGGAGGGAGCTGCCGTGTTTGGTCTCTGGGAAGCGGTAGCCACCTGCACGAGGGAGTGGGTGGACTCAGGGACCGGCACCAGCGAGAGAGCAGACTGAGACCGTGAGCCAGGGAACGCTTGCCACCAGACTGAAAGGGAGCTCCAGCATGCTCACTGGAACCAGACTGAGACTGGGAGCTCTGGGAGCACAGGGCAGCTGGTGACTGGAGGCTGGCGGTGTTAGAAACTGAAAGGACAGAGATGTGCCAGCCCTGGAAGTGAGGGTTCGGACGTCGGGTGTGGGGCGCACATCAGGGGACGATGCAGGGTTGAGCAACACCAACAGAAACAGAGTTAAAGTGGCCAGAACATCAGTGGAGAATGGTCCATGATACTTCTGTTCTGACACAGAGGCTGATATTCGGCTACTACTGCTCTGACTCTCAGAAGAGGCAAAGCAAACTGCCAGGGAAAGCCGCCAGAACAAAAGCCTGGAAATACCAGCTCACAGTGTGCCCATCCCCATCCCCACTCACAGGAGACATGGAAACTACCCAAACAGGGTTGCCTGAGTATCGGCATGGCAGGCCCCTCCTCCAGAAGGCAAGCTGAAAAATCAAGAAACCCACATCCCTAAGATCCCTATAAAACAAAGGCACACGGCCTGGGTCCCGCTCAATAATTTGGGCTCTGGACAACCCTGCAACCTCTCCTCATGAGAATGATGAGAAGGAGAAATCCCCCCGAGCAAAGAAAAGACAATGAGTCTGTGGCCTCTGCCACAGAACTAATGGATATGGATATAACCAAATTATCAGAAATGGAATTCAGAGTAACAATGGTCAAGATGATGTGTAGACTTGAAAAAAGTATTAACAAAAATGTTAATGAAAATATAGAATCTCTAAGGGTGGAAATGAGAGCGAATCTGGCAGACATTAAAAATTCTATGAGCCAGTTGCAATCAAAACTAGTGGCTCTGACAAAAAGGGTGAATGAAGCAGAAGAACGTATCAGCGAATGGGAGGATGGGTTAGTAGAAGAAAAAGCTAAAAATAATCTGGGCTTAAAAAAATCCATGCTCAAGAATGTAGGTTATGGGAGATTACTGACTCAAGGAACGTTCCAATGTCAGAAACATTGGCCCCCCGAGGGGGTGGAGAAAAACAGAGGGCTAGAAGAGATATTTGAACAAATTGTAGCTGAAAATATCCCTAGTCTAAAAAGGACACAAACATTCGTGCCAAGAGGTAGAGAGGACCCCTCCCAAGCTCAACCATGACAAACATATGCCATATCACGTCATAGTGCAATTCGCAAATATTAGATCCAAGGATACAATATTGAAAGTGGCCAGGGCAAAGAGATTTCTCACGTACCAAGGCAAAGGTATCAGAATTACATCAGAACTGTCTACACAGACCTTGAAAGAGAGAAAGGGTTGGGGGGGCACTTTTAAAGCTCTTTCAGAGAATAACATGCAGCCAAGGATCGTTTATCCAGCAAGGCTGTCATTCAGAATTGATGGAGAAATAAAGACCTTCTAGAATTGCCAGTCATTGACCAATTTCATAACCATGAAACCAGCACTACAGGAGATATTAAGGGTGGTTGTATAAAAGTAAAAAGGCCCCACGAGTGATACAGAACAGAAAGTCACAATCTATAGAAACAAAGACTTTACTGGCAACATGACATCATTAAAATCATATGTCCCAACAATCAGTCTCAATCTAAATGGCCTAAATGCCCCCATAAAACACCACAGGGTTGCAGATTGGATAAAAAGACATGACCCATCCATTTGCTGTCTACAAGAGACTCCTTTTGAACCTACAGATACATCCAGACTGAAAGTAAAGGGATGGAATACCATCTTTCATGCCAATGGACCTCAAAAGAAAGCTGGGGTAGCAATTCTCATATCAGACAGATTGGATTTTAAACTAAAGACTATAGTTAGAGACAGAGAAGGGCACTACATTAATCTTAAAGGATGTATCCAACATGTGGATATGACAATTATAAATATATATGCTCCAATAGGGGAGCAGAAAGATACACAAGCCAACACTTAACCACAATAAGGAGACATATAGATAAAAATACGTTAAGAGTAGGGGACCTCAACACTTCGCTATCAGCAATAGATCACCTAAGCAAGAAATCAGCAAAGAAACAAGAGCTTTGAATGCCATACTCGACAAGTTGGATATATATATATATATATAACACTACACCCCAAAACCAAAGAATACTCATTCTATTCTAATGCCCATGGAATATTCTCAAGAATGGACCATGTTCTGGGTCACAAAACAGGTCTCAACTGATTCCAAATGACTGTAATTATTCCCTGCATTTTCTCAGACCACAACGCTTTGAAATTGGAACTCAACCACAAGGAAAAATTTGGAAGAAACTCAAACACTTGGAGGCTAAGAACCATCCTGCTCAAGAATGACTCGATAAACCAGGAAATCAAAAATCAATTTAAACAATTTACGGGGACCAATGAGAAGGAAAAAAAATGGGCCAAAACCTATGGGATACTGCAAAGGAAGTCCTAAGGGGAAAATATGTAGCCATCCAAGCCTCACTCAAAAGAATAGAAAAATCTAAAATGCAGTTTTTATATTCTCACCTCAAGAAACTGGAACAGCAACAGAGGGACAGGCCTAACCCACTGACAAGGAAGGAGTTGACCAAGATTAGAGCAGAAATCAATGAATTAGAGACCAGAACCACAGTAGAGCAGATCAACAGGACTAGAAGCTGGTTCTTTGAGAGAATCCATAAAATTGATAGACCACTGGCAAAACTTGTCCAAAAACAAANCAATCTTACCTCAAGAAGCTGGAACAGCAACAGAAGGAGAGGCCTAATCCATGCACAAGGAAGCAGTTGATCAAGATTAGAGCAGAAATCAAGGAATTAGAAACCAGGAGTACAGTAGAGCAGATCAACAGAACTAGAAGCTGGTTCTTTGGAAGAATTAATAAAATTGACAAACTACTGGCAAGACTTATCCAAAAGAATAGAGAAAGGACCCATACTAATAAAATTATGAATGAAAAGGGAGAGTTCACAACCAACACCAATGAAATTGGAAGGATTGTTAGAAAATTTTATCAACAGCTTTATACCAATAAATTAAGCAATCTGGAAGAGATGGAGGCCTTCCTGGAAACTTGTAAACTACCAAGGCTGAAACAGTACGAAATTGATTTTTTTTAAAATGGGCCAATTATGAAGAGATTGAAACAGTGATGAACAACCTTCCAAAAAACAAAAGTCCAGGCCCAGACGGTTTTCCTGGGGAATTCTACCAAACAATCAGGGAAGAAATAATACCTATTCTCCTAAAGCTATTTCAAAAAATAGAAACAGAAGGAAAGCTACCAAACTCGTTCTATGAGGCTAATATTACCTTGATCCCCAAACCAGGCAAAGACCCCATCAAGAAGGAGAATTACAGACAAATTTCCCTAATGAATATGGATGCCAAAATCCTCAACAAGATCCTGGCTAATAGAATCCAACAGTACATTAAAAGGATTATCCATCATGACCAAGTGGGATTCATACCTGGGATGCAAGCATGGTTCAACACTCGCAAATCAATCAATGTGATACATCATATCAACAAGAAAAGACTCAAGAACCATATGATCCTCTCAATTGATGCAGAAAAAGCATTTGACAAAATACAGCATCCTTTCCTGATTAAAACCCTTCAGAGTGTAGGAATAGAGGGTACATTTCTCAATCTCATAAAAGCCATCTATGAAAAGCCTACTGCAAGCATTATTCTCAATGGGGAAAAGCTGGAAGCCTTTCCCTTAAGATCAGGAACACGACAAGGATGCCCACTCTCGCCACTANGGTTGTCCAACATTTGCAAATCAATCACTGTCATAGATTTTATCCAGAAAGAAAAATTCAAAAATCATATGATTCTCTCAATAGATGGAGAAAAAGCATTTGACAAAATACAGCATCCTTTNCCCTTTCCTGATGAAAACACTTCAGTGTGTAGGGATAGAGGGTATATTCTTCAATCTCATAAAAATCATGTATGAAAAGCCTACAGCAAATATCATTCTCAATGGGGAAAGGCTGAAGGCCTTTCCCTTAAGATCAGGAACACAACAGGGATGCCCACTCTCCCCACTATTATTCAACATAGTACTAGAAGTCCTTGCAACAGCAATCACACAACAAAAAGGGATAAAGGGTATCCAATAGGCAAAGAAGAAGTCAAAATGTCTCTCTTTGCAGATGACATGATACTCTATAGGGAAAACCCAAAAGAATCCACTCCCAAGTTATTAGAACTTATAGAGCAATTCAGTAATCTGGCGGGATACAAAATCAATGCTTAGAAATCAGTTGCTTTTCTATACACGAATAATGAGAATGAAGAAAGAGAAATTGGGGAATCCATCCCATTTACAATAGCACCGAAAACCATACGTTACCTTGGAATTAATTAACCGCAGATGTAAAGGATCCATATTCTAGAAACTATAAATCACTCTTGAAAGACATTGAAGAAGACACAAAAAGATGGAAAAATATTCCATGGTCATGCATCGCAAGAATTAGCATAGTTAAAATGTCCATACTACTCAGAGCAATCTACACTTTCAACTCAATCCCGATCAAATTACCGTTGACATTTTTCAAAGAACTGGAACAAATAGTCTTTAAATTTGTATGGAAATAGAAAAGGCCCCGAATCGCCAAGGAACTGTTGAAAAGGAAAAACAAAGCTGGGGGCATCACAAAGCCGGATTTCAAGCTGTGCTACAAAGCTGTGATCACAAAGACAGCATGGTACTGGCACAAAAACAGACACATAGACCAGTGAAACAGAATAGAGAACCCAGATATGGACTCTCGGCTCTTTGGGCATTCAATCTTTGATAAAGCAGGAAACAACATCCGGTGGAAAAAAGACAGTCTCTTCAATAAATGGTGCTGGAAAAATTGGACAGCTACATGCAAAAGAATGAAACTTTACCACTCTCTCACACCATACACAAAGATAAACTCCAAATGGATGAAAGACCTCCATGTGAGTCAGGAATCCATCAAAATCCTAGAGTAGAACATAGGCAGAACTCTCTACGACATCCACCAAAGCAACTTTTTCATGACACATTTTCAAAGGCAAGAGAAACAAAAGATAAAATGAACATGTGGGACTTCATCAAGATAAAAAGCTTCTGCACAGCCAAGGAAACAGTCAAAAAAACTAAGAGGCAGCCCATGGAATGGGAGAAGATATTTGCAAATGATACTACAGATAAGACTGGTATCCAAGATCCACAATGAACTTCTCAAACTCAATACATGAGAAACAAATAAACAAATCCTAAAATCCGCAGAATATATGAACAGACACTTTTCCAATGAGGACATATAATTGGCTAACAGACACATGAAAAAAATGTTCAAAATCATTAGCCATCAGGGAAATTCAAATCAAAACCACACTAAGATACCGCCTTACGCCAGTTAGAATGGCAAAAATTGACAAGGCAAGAAACAACAATTGTTGGAGAGGATGTGAAGAAAAGGGATCCCTCCTACATTGTTGGTGGGAATGCAAATTTGTACAGCCACTCTGGAAAACAGTGTGGAGGTCCCTTAAAAAGTTAAAAATTGAGCTACCCTATGACCCAGCCATTGCACTACTGGTTATTTACCCCAAAGATACAGATGTAGTGAAGAGAAGGGCCATATGCACCCCAATGTTCATAGCAGCATTGTCCACAATAGCTAAATCATGGAAGGAGCCAAGATGCCCTTCAACAGATGACTGGCTTAAGAAGTTGTGGTCCATATATACAAGGGAATATTACTCAGCTATCTGAAAGAACGAGTTCTCAACATTTTCTGCAACATGGATGGCACTGAAGGAGATAATCCTAAGTGAAATAAGTCAAGCAGAGAAAGACAATTATCATTTGATTTCTCTCATTTATGGAACATAAGAACTAGGAAGATTGGTAGGGGAAGAAAGGGATAAAGAAAGTGGGGGTAATCAGAAGGGGGAATGAAGCATGAGATACTATGCCCTTGAGAAACAAACTGAGGGCTTTAAGGGGGGAGTGGGTTGGGGTAATGGGATAGACTGGTGATGGGTAGTAAGGAGAGCACATATTGCATGGTGCACTGGGTGTTATATGTAACTAATGAATCATCGAACTTTACACCAAAAACCAGGGATGTACTGTATGGTGACTAACGTAATATAATAAAAAAACATTAAGAAAGGATTTAAAAAAATGAAAAAAAAGAATAAAAAACCTATATGTGAGACGGGAATCCATCAGAGTCCCAAAGGAGAACACAGACAGCAACCTCTTTGATGTAGGCCATAGCAACTTCTTTCCTGACACATTAACAGAGGTAAGGGAAACTAAAGCAAAAATGAACCATTGGGACCTCATCAAGATAAAAAGCTTCTTCACCGAAAAGAAACAATCAGCAAATCTAAAAGGTAACCTATGGAATAGGAAAAGTTATTTACAAATGACATATTTGTGAAAGGATTAGTGTCCATAATATATAAATGACTTATCAAACTCAACACCCAAAAAAATAAGTAATCCATTAAAGAAATGGGCAGAAGACATGAGTAGACATTTTCCCAAAGACTTCCAGATGCCTAAGAGACACATGAAAAGATGTTCAACATCACTCATCATCAGGGAAATACAAATCAAAACCACAATGAGATATCACCTCCCGTCTGTCAGAATGGCTAAAACTAACAATACAGGAAACAACAGATGTTGGTGAAGATGTGCAGAAAGGGGAACCCTCTTACACTGTTGGTGGGAATAATAGCTGGTGTAGCTGTTCTGGAAAACAGTGTGGAGATTCCTCAAAAGGTTAAAAGTAGAAGTATCCTATAACCCAGCAAATATATTACAGGTATTTACTCAAATGATACAACATCAGCCTGACGTTTATTTATTTTTTTAAAGATTTATTTACGTATTTGAGAGAGAGAGAAACATAGAGGGGCCAGGGACTGAGAGAAAGGGAGAGAGAAAATCTCAAATAGACTTCCCACTGAGTGCAGAGCCCAAAAATAGGGATCAGTCTTGACCATGAGATCATAACCTGAGCCAAAATCAAGTGTTGGGCATTTAACAGACTGCACCACACAGGTGCCCCTCACCCTGATGTTTATAGCAACATTATCAACAATAGACAAGTTAAGGAACGAGCCCAAATGTCCATCAACTGATAAATGGATAAAGAAGTGGTGTGTGTTTTTGTGTGTGTGTGTGTGTGTGTGTGTGTGTGTATACATTACTCAGCCATCATAAAGAATGAAATCTTGCCATTTGCAATGACATGGATGGAGCTAGAGTGTATTATGCTAAGCAAAATATGTTAGTCAGAGAACGACAAATACCATATGATTTCACTCATATGTGGAATTTAAGAAGTGAAATAAACAAGAAATGGGAAAAATAAAAGAGAGAGAAAGAAAGAAATCAAGAAAGAGACTCTTAATGATAGAGAACAAACTGATGATTGCCTGAGAGGAGGTGGTTGGCCTGAAGGGCTAAGTAGGTAATGGGGTTTAGGAGTGTATTTGTTGTGATGAGCACATGGTGATGTTTGGAATTGTTGAATCACTATATTGTACATCCAGAAGTAATATAACACTCTATGTTAACCAACTGTAATTTAAATAAAAACTTAAAGAAATAAAATAAAATTGAAAAATGATATAAGAATCATAAACATATAGAGATTCTTGGAAAAAAATCAGAATCCTAAAATAAGAGCAAACATTAACAACCTTGAAGAAAGAAACAGTCACTTCTAAAATAGCAGTTGGAAACATCAATACATCTTTTTCAGTAATGGATGGAATATTTCTATAGATCAGTAAGAGATAGAGGATTTGAATAACATTATCAACCAAATGTAACTAATAAATGTTTACAGAACACTACAACTGATAACATAAGAATGAGCTTCTCAATTGTACATGGAGCATTATCAAGAATAGTTCATACATAGGCCAAAAAATGAGTTTCAAATATAAAAATATTGAAACCATACTATGAATCTTCCTAAAGACAATGGAGTGAAGTTAGATGTCAATAATGGAAGGGGAAATAATGAACTATAACTAATATATTGAAATTGCAGTAAATTCTCTTAACTAATGAGCCAAAGAGAAAATCACAAGTGAAATTAGACTGTATGTTGAAATGAAGGAAGAGAAAAATAATACATACTAAAACCATTGAGAAGGACTGATAGGAGTGTTCAAAGGGAAACATACCATGTAAATGTTTACATTAAAATATTAATGAAAATTTCAAATCAGTAACCCAACATTATGACTTATGAAGCTAGAAAACTAAACTCCACAGTAGCAGAAGGAAGGACATAATGATTAGAGCAGAGCAAAAACAAATAAAAGAGATTATAAAAATAGACACAATTAGGGGCACCTGGGTGGCTAACATGGTTAACTGTCTGCCTTCAGCTCAGGTCGTGATCTCCAGATCCTCAGATTGAGTCCCACATTGGGCTCCCAGCTCAGCGAGGATTCTGCTTCTCCCTCACCCTCACCCTCTGCCTCTCCCCCTGCTTGTGCTCTCTCTCTCTCCCCCAAATGAATAAATAAAATCTTTAAAAAAATAGACACAATTAATGAAACAAAGAGGGTATTATGCTAAGCAAAATAAGTAAATCAGAGAAAGATAATTGTCATATGATTTCACTCATATGTGGAATTTAGAAACAAAACAGAGGATCATAGGGGAAGGGAAGGAAAAATAAAATAAGATGAATTCAGAGAAGGAGACAAAGTATAAAGACTCTTAACTATAGGAAACAAACAGTGTTGCTGGAGGAGTGGGGGTGGGGAGGATGTGGTAACTGGGTGAAAGGCATTAAGGAGGGCCTGTGACATAATGAGCACTGGGTGTTTTAAGCAACTAAAGAATTCCTGAATTCTACCTCTGAAACTAAAAATCCATTGTATGTTAATCTACTGAATTTGAATAAAATAAAATTTAAAGGTGTCAGTATTATACAAAGTGATCTATAGATTCAATGTATTCCTATTAAATAGAATGACTTTTGGTAGAAATAGAAAAATCTATCCTAAGTGTATGTTCAATCAGAAGGGATTTCAAATAGTTAAAAAAAAAGATTGAGAAAGAAGAAAAAAATGAAAGGTCTCAGACTTCCTGATTTCAAGAGTTAATACTGAGTAATGGTAATAATATCTGGTTTATGACATTAAACAAGACATATACCAGATCAATGGAATAGTATAGAGAACTCCCCACAAAACTGTTAGCATATATAATCAAATGTTTTTTAACAAGGGTGTCAAGATAATTAAATGAGAAAAGGATTGTCTTTTAAGCAAATATTATTGGCAAAACTGGATATCTGCTTGCAAAAAAAAGAAATGAAATTGGACTCTTGTCATATGTCACAAGCAGAAACTGACTGAAAGTGGATCAAAGACCTAAATTTAAGGGCTAAAACGATAAACTCCTAGAAGAAAACAGTAAAATATTCATGGTCATGGATTTGGCAATGATTTTATGAATATGCCAATAAAAAAGAGGAGACAAAAGGAAAACATAGATTAATTATATTTTATCAAAATCTGGCACTTTTGTGCATTGAAAGTCACAATGAACAGAGTAATAATGCAACCCAGGTGATGTAAAAAATATTTGCAAGTAATATATTTGATAAGAGATTAATAGTCACAAACTATAAATAATATATAAATTTAGCAACAATTTAAAATGTGCAAAAGAAATTAACATTTTTCCAAAGATATATAAAACATCCAACAAGCACATGAGACAATACTGAATATCACTAATCATAAAGGAAATAAAACTAAAACCACAATTATATATCATTTCACACCTATCATGTGGCCATTATTATAAAATAAAATAAATGAAAAAGTGTTAGCAATGATATGGAGAAATTAGAACACCTACCTTGTTAGTGGGAATGTGAAATGGTGTACCTACCATGGAAAATAGAATGGAAGGTTCTCAAATAATTACACATCACATAAAATTCCATTTCTGGGTGTATACCTAAAATAACTGAAAGCAGGGCCTAGAACATATATTTTACACCCATATTTATAGCAACATTATTCATAATAGTCAAATACCATAGCAACACTAAAATCCATCTACAGATAAAGGAGTAAAGAAAATGTGGTTATATTAGTCTATTTGGGCTTGCCTAACAGAATACCATAGTCTAAGGCTGAAACAATAACAAATTATCTTCTACAGTTCTGGAGACTAGAAATCAAAATCAATATCAATATCAATATTAAGGTGAGGAATCTCTTCTTGGGTTACAGATGACCTCTTTCTTTCTATATCCTTACACAGCAGAGAGAGAGAAAGATTCCCTTCCCTCTTTATATAAAAAAACACAGTCCTTTAGATTAGGGCCCTATTCTTATGAACCTGTTTATGCTTAATTACCTCCTAAAGACTTTATCTGCAAATACAGTCACATTAGAGGTTAAGGATTCAATACACAAATTTTGAGGGGACATAGACGTGGTACATACATAAAGTGGAATATTATTTATTCTTTAAAATAAAGGGAATTCTGAACACATGCTACAACATGGATTAACCTTCAAGACATACTAAGTGAAATAAAGCAGTCACAATAGGACTATTACTGTGTGATTCCACTTAAATGAGGTATCCAGATGAGTTAAATTTATAGACAGAAAGTAGAATGGTGATTGCCAGAGGTTGTGGTGAAGGGAGATTGGGAGTTAGTGATAAATGACTACTGACTTTCAGGGATGTAGTCTGGCAATAGAGGTTAGTCAAGGTTGGACAACAATGCAAATGTACTAAATGACACAGAATGATATTCTTAAAAATAGTTCAATGCTAAATTTTATGATATATAAGCACAATAACAACAGATTTCAGAAGATTTTAATTATCTGGGGCTAGAAAAACAATAATGAGAGTCAAAGGAAGCAAAAATTGGGCCTTTGAAAAGATAAACAAAATTGACAAATCTTTAGCTATACTGACAAAGAAAAAATAAAAAACAACAAAGATAACTGAAAGCACAAATAAAAGTGAAGAGATCACTAACAATCTTACAGAAATTAAAATTATCATAAGAGAATATGATTAACAATTGTACCCTGACAAATTGGAAAACCTAGATTAAATTGCATATTCCTAGAGACACAGAAACAACCTAAAATGACTCAAGAAGAAATTGAAAATCACAGCAGACCTGTAAAAACAAAAGAGAATGAATCAGTAATGAAACCTCCCAACAAAGAAAACCCCAGGACCAGATGGGCTTTCTGATAAATTTTATCAAGCATTTAAAGAATTATCACAATTATTCTCAAAGTCTTCCAAAAAATGGAGAGACAATTCCTAACTCCTTTTATAAGGATAGCATTACTCTGATAACAAAGCCAAACAAGGCATCACAAAAAAGGATATACCAATATTCTTTATGAACATAGATGCAAAAATCCTCAGCAAAATATTAGAATACCCAATCCAACAGCATATTGGAAGGATTATACACCATGTCCAAGTGGGATTTATCCCAGGAATACAATGTTGGTTCATCATAAGAAAATCAATTAATGTAACACAGCACAATAATAAGCTAAAGGGGGAAAATTATCTCAACTGACACAATAATGTCATTTGAAAAGTTCCACATGGTTTCATAATAAAAATATTCAGAAAACTAGGAAAACAAAGGAAACTCCTCAATATGAAAAACCACATACATAAAACAAAACAAAACAAAATAAAAACAAATAAAAACATAACAAACATCATACTCCATGGTAAAAGACTGGGACTTATCCCTCAAAGGTCAGGAATGCAAATATGCCAGTTTCATTACTGTTATTCAACACTGTACTGGAAGTTTTAGCCAGAACAGCTAGAAAGGAAAAGAAATAAAAGGTATCAAATTTGAAAAGGAAAAAGGAAATTTGTCTTCACAGATTACATGATCCCATAAAAAGATAATCCTAAATAATCCACAAAAAAGATACAAGAGTGAAGGAATGAATAATGCTAAAATGTACAAGATCAATACAAAAAACAATTGCTTTTCTATACAGAGACCAGTAATGATCAATATAAAAAGATTAACAAAGATAAGAAAGCACTTATATTTACAATATATTAAAGAATAAAATAACAATAAATAAATTTAACAAAAGAACAGAAAGAAAACAACATTGCTAAAAAATATTTTAAATATTTTAAAAACCTAAATAAATGGAAAGACATCTTGTGTCATGCAATGTAAAGATTAATATGGTGAATATGGCAATATTACCCAAATCAATGTACTGATACAATGCTATCTTTATCAAAAATTCAAGAATCTTTTTTGCGGAATTTGAAAAGCTGATACTCAAATTCCTATAAAATTGCAAGTAACCTTGACAAGCCAAACCAATTTTAAAGAGAAATAAAAGTGGAAGACTCACACTTCCCAATATCAAAATTACCTCAAAGCCATTTTATTCCAAACAGTTTGGTATTAGCATTATACTAGACACATAAGATGGGATAGAAATTAAAGTCCAGAAATAAACTCATATATCTAATATATAGATATAAACCATAAAAATCTAATTGACTTGATCATGGTATTCTTTTCTTATAGTGATAAAATATACATAACATAAAATTTTAACCACTTTAATTGTACAAATTGTACAACTTAGTGGTATTGAGTACATTCGCAGTGTGCAACCATCACCACTCTACATCTCCACAATATTTTCATCATCCAAAATGGGAATTTTATATACATTAAACAATAACTCCATATCATTATACCTTTTTTTCAGCGCATGGTAACCACTATTTTACCTTACGTTTCTATGAATTGGACTATCCTAGGTACTTCAAATAAAAGAAATACTATATTTGCCCTTTGCATTTGGGTTTTTCACTTAACATGATTAATTTCAGGGTTCATCCATATTGCTTCATGTATCAAAATTTCATTACTTTTTTTAAGACTGGAGTATTTTATTGTATATATACACTGCATTTTGTTTATCCATTCATTCATTGATGGGCATTTGGATTGTTTACACTTTATGGCTACTATGAATAATGTTGCTATGAACATGGGTTTGAAATCGTCTGTTCAAATCCCTACTTTGAACTCTATTGGCTATATAAGCTCAAGTGGACTTGATGAATCATATGGCAGACTATGCTTTATTTTTTGATGAACTACCTTCAAAACCTGCATCATTTTATATTCCCACCAGCAATGCACAAGGGTTCTAATTTCTCCACATCCTTAACATTTGCTATTTTCTGTTGTTGTTGTTGTTGTTGTTGTCATTGTTGTTATTTTTATAATATAATAGCCATCTTATTGGGCGTAATTTTTTTAAAATTTAATTTATTTATTTGAGAGAGAGAGAGAGAGAGAGCACCAGCAGTGTGGAGGGGCAGAGGGAGAGGGAGAAGCAGGCTGTCTGCTGAGCAGGGAGCCCTGACAACTATGCAGGTTTGATCCCAGGGCAGGCTCCATTGCAGGACCCTCTGAACCAAAGGCAGCAGCTTAATCAACCGAGCCATGAAAGTACCCCCTTTCATTGTGATTTTGATTTACATTTCATTAATAATTAGTGATGTTCAGCATCTTTTCCTGTGTTTATTGACCATGTGTATATCTTCTTTGGAGAAATATCTGTTCAAGTTCTTGCCCATTTTATGGGGCACCTGGGTGGCACAGTCGTTAAGCATCTGCCTTTGGCTCAGGGCGTGATCCCAGCGTTCTGGGATCGAGCCCCACATCAGGCTCCTGTGCTAGGAGCCTGCTTCTTCCTCTCCCACTCCCCCTGCTTGTGTTTCCTCTCTCGCTGGCTGTCTCTCTCTGTCAAATAAATAAATAAAATCTTTAAAAAAAAGTTGTTGCCCATTTTAAAAATTGGGGTGTGTATTACTTTTCTAGGGTTGGCATAACAAATACCACAAACTGTGTGGCTTAGCAGAAATGTATTTTCTTACACTTGCAGAAGCTACAAGTCCAAGATCAAGGTGTCAGCAGAGCTGATTTTTTTGAGGCCTCTCTCCTTGATTTGTAGATGGCCATTCTTTCCTACTGTCATGAGATGCTCTCTTCTCTGTGTGTCTGTGTCCTAATCTCCTTGTTTTATGAGTACACCACTAATATTGGATTCCATCCTGCTCTAATGGCATCAATTTACCTTAATTATCTCCTTAAGGTGCCTATTATTTTCAAATACAGTCACATTCTGGTGTACTGGAACGTAGGACTTCAACATATGAATTTTGGGACACACAATTTAGCCCATAGTACTCCATTCCCTGGGCCCCCCATATTCCTTTTCTCACATGCAAAATACGTATACACTGTGACCTACAAATATCTTAATATATTCCAACATCAACTCTAAGTCTAAAATCTCATCTAAATATTATCTAAACCAGATATGGGTGTGACTGTAGATGTGATTCGTCCTGATGTAAAACTCCTCTCCAGCTGTAAACCTGTGAAACCAAAGAAGTTATCTGCTTTCATATTACAATAGTATGACAGACATAAGATAGACATTTCCATCCCAAAAAGGAGAAATCGAAAAGAAGAAAGGGCTCATGAGTTCCAGGCAAGTCTGAAACCTAGCTGAGTAAATTCAATTATATTTTAAGGCTTAAGAATAATCCTCTTTGGCTCAATGTTTTATTTTTTGGGACTCCAGGGAATCCCTGTCTTCTGTGTACACCAGGGTGGTGGCCCTAATACCTCAGCCGTGTTTGGCAGCAACAAAACCTTGGTTCTGAGAGGCTGCCCTGACTGCTTTTGAATCAAGGAGGAGACAGATCCCCATGTCTCTGCCTTCTGGGACCATGGTGGCAGTAGCAACTCAATAAATCTCTAAAATATATTTGAGATTATTCTTCCCTTTTCTGAGATATAACACATGTTCATAGCTAGATAGCTCTACTGTCACATCTTGAAGAATACCAGAAGTCCAACAGCCTGCCTTCATTTTATTTCATCTTTGTATCCATCCATCAAAACTTGCAGTGATTCTGCTGGTATAACTATATTTCTGTTTCTGTGTTTGCTGAGATTGTTTATGAAATACATAAATCACAAGTGTATAATATATTTAGCAAATTTTATCTAGCCATACATTTAGTGTTTTCTCCAGAGCATTCTTTCTTATTTTCTGAAGTATGGATAGGCTGAGAATTTTCCAAATCTTTCTGTATTTGTTTCTTTTTTCTTAACAATTCCCACTTCACTTTCTCTATTTTCTCTTGCATTTTCAAGAAGAAATCAGGCCATGCCTTCAACACTTGCTTAGAAATCTTCTCAGTTCAATATCTAGGTTTATCACTAACAAGTATTATTTTCCAAAAACTAAAACCCAATTTATCAAAGCTATTTGCCACTTTTTAACAAGGATCAACTTTTCAGCAGTTTGCAATAATGTGTTTCTCATTTTTGTCTGAGATCTCACCAGAAGCACTTTTAACATACATATTTCTACCAACATTCTCTTTATGATGCTATATCTCTAAGATAATAGAAGCTTTCTTTAGAATTCTCCCCTTTTATTTATGAGTCCTTTCGGTAATCAACTATAAATTTCACATTTCTAGCAACATACCCTTCAAGGCAATCTAAGGTTTTCTAACATACACCTCATAACTATTTTATTTTTGTAATGTAAAAAAACTTTATACATTTTATTTATTCAATTTTTTATTTAAATTCGGGTTAAGTACATGCAGTGTAATAATATTAGTTTAAGGTGTACAGTATAGTGATTTAACACTTCTGTAAGATACCTGGTGCTGATCACAACAAATGGACTCCTTAATCCCCATCACCCATTTACCTATCTCCCTACCCACTTCCCCTATGGTAACCATCAGGTTGTTCTCTATAGTTGAGTCTATTTCTTTGTCTCTCTCTGTTTTTTCCTCCTTTGCCCATTTGTTTTCATTCTTAAATTTCACATATGAGTGAAATAATATAGTATTTGTCTTTTTCTGAGTGACTTATTTCACTTAGCATAATACACTCTAGCTCCATACACATCATTGCAAGATTTCATTATTTTTTATGCAGAGTAATATTCCATTATATATATATATATATATATATATATATATATATATATACCTCTTATTCTTTATCCATGAATCAGTGCATACATATTTGGGCTCTTTCAATACTTTGGCTCTTGTTGCTGTAAGCATCGTGCATGTATCCCTTCAAATTATACATATAATATAATGGAATATATATATATGGAATATGTATATATGTATATATACATATATAATCAGTTCTTCATTCATTCATCAATTGTTGGATATTTGGGCTGAATTAGTATTTTTGTATTCTTTGGTTTTAGAATCCATCCATTAGCTAATTCAAAAATTGCTTCCACATTTTAAGGCATTTGTTATATCAGTACTTCACCTTCTGGTACCAAAATCTTTATCAATTTGCTAGTGTCTCTACAATTAATACCACAGACTGGGTGACAAATAGCAGTAGTATATTTTCTTGTAGTTCTTAAAGCTAGAAGTCCAAGATCAATGTATAAGCAGGGCTAATATGTCTTGAGTTCTCTTTCTTGGCCATCTTCTCTCTGTATCATGACACCTTCCTTTGTGTCTGTGTTTTAATCTCCTTTACTTATAAGAACCGTAGTTTTACTGAAATAGGGCCTACCCTAGTGACTATGTTTTACCTCAATTACTTCTTTAAAGAATTATTTCCAAATACATTCTGAGTTACTGGGGCTTATGACTTCAACATATACGTGTTAAGGGGACACAATTTTTCCCATAGCAAATGTTTTTTCCCCATTCTGTGTGTTGTCTTTTTAATCTTTTGATAATGTCCCTTACCACACCAAAGTTTTTAATTTTGATGAATTCTATTCTTTTTTCTTTTGTTGCATGTTATTTTGTTGTCATATTCAGGAAATAAATGCAATTAGAAGTTTGGATAAAGCTTTGAAGGTTTTTCTTGAAGTATTCATTTAAGAGTTTAATAATTTTAGCTTTAAAATTTTCTTCCTTAATTCATTTTGAGTTAATTTTTGTATACACTGTAAGATAAGGGTCTGACTACTGTGTTTTGCATGTGGACATCCAGTTTTCCAAGCACCATTTGTTGAAAACAAAGTCATTTTCCTATTGAATGTCCTGTGAAACCTTGGCAAATATCATTTGACCATATAGGTAAGGGTTTTATCTGTACTTTCTATCCCAAGCTACTGGTCTTTCTCTCAGCCTTTATTCCTGTGCTACATTTTTTATTACTGTGCATTTATAGTAATATCTGGAATGAGGAAGTGTAAGTTCTCCAACTTTTCTTTTTCAAGGTTGTTTTGGCTACTAAATATCTCCTGAGATTACATGTGAATTTTAAAATGGGTTTTACTATTTCTGCCAAAAACATAATTGAGATTTTGATTGCAGTTGTATTAAATCTGTAGACCACTTCAGTAATATTGGCATCTTAAAAATATTTTCTTCTAATGTATAAACATGAGATGCATTTCCATTAATGTATGCTTTCTGTAATTTCTTTGAATTTTTTTAGTCTACAGAGTACAAGTCTTTGGTTCTCCCTAAGTATTTTATTCTTTTCTATTATAAGTAGAATTAATTTCTTAACTTCCTTTTTGGAGTTATTAATGTTAGTGTACAAAAACACAACTGATTTTTTAGTATTAAATTTGTGTCTGTACCTTTGCTGAATTTGTTTCTTAGACCTGTCATTTTTCCCCATCTAGTGTTTTCTACATAAAAGGTCATGTATTCTGTAAGCAGAGATAAAATTAATTTTTAATTTCCAAATTGTCTTCCCTTCATTTTCTTTTCTTAATGTTCTGACTAAACCAATGGCCACGAATCCTATTGATGAGGGCTCTGATTTCATGACCTACCTAATCATCTAATAATATCCCACCTCCTAAAACCATTATATTTGGGTTTAGGATTTCAGCACATGAATTTTGGGGGATAAATAGATATTCAGTCTGTAATAAGTTGCGAAGTTAGGTTGTTGAATTAAGATCTTTCTTCCATAAGCATTTAAAGTTATAATTTTCCCTCTTGTTGCTTTTGCATATCCCATGCCCCATTTTTTTAAATTTTCCCTTTATATCAAGGTATTTTTAAATTTCCCTTATAATTTCTTCTGTAACTCACTGGTAGTTAAGGGAGTCTTGTTTAATTTTCACAAACTTGTGTTTTTTCTAGTTTTTCTTCTGCATTTTAATTCTAGTCTTAGTCTATTGTGATCAGAAAAATTCTTTATAAGCTTTCATTTTTAAATTTATTAAGACTTGTTTTGTAGCCTAATATATGAGCTAGTCTGGAGTATATTTTATGTGAACTTGAGAATACTGTGCATTGTGTTATTGTTGGATGGAATGTTCCATTATTGTTTGTTTGGTGCAGATAGATTAGAATATTAAAGTTCTCTATGTCTTTTCTAATTGTGATGGTTAATTTTATGAGTCAGCTTGTCTGGGTCATGGTGCCCAGATATTTGATCAAACATTAATCTGGATGATTTGATAAAGGTGGGTTTTTTGGATGAGATTAATATTTAAATAGGAATATTTTGACTATAGCAGATTACACTCCAAATGTAAGTGGACCTCATCCATCAATAGATTGTCCTAATAGGGTAAGACTAGCCTACACAAAGCAAGGAGGAATTCTGCCAGCACAGTGTCTTTAGTCTTGAATGTTGATTCTGCTTCTCTGGAGGACCCTAGCCCATAAATTTTCTCTCTGTTCTTTTATTTATTTTTTAAAGATATGTATTTATTTATTTGAGAGAGTGAGCGAGTGAGAGAGCATGAGCAAAGGGGAGGAACAAGGAGATGGAGAGTCTGGCTTTCCACTGAGCAGGGATCCCAATGCAGGTCCGATCCTAGGACCCTGTGATCACGACTTGAACCAAAAGCACACTTAACCAGGCTGAGCCACCCAGGCAGCCTATTCTTTCTGTTCTTTTAAATTATTCTTCGTGGGTCTAACAACATTTAATTTATTTTTAATTGATATATAATTGACATAAAGTGTTGTGTAAGTTTAAGCTGTATATCATGTTGCTTTTATACATTTATCTATTGTTATATGGTTCCACCATAGTGTTAGTTAAACTTCTGACATTTTGCATAATTACCATTTTTTTGTGTGTTGAGAACAATTTGGAAGCTTGTGTCTTTGAAGCTTATAATACAATATTGTTCACGATAATCACTATGCTATGCATTATATCTACAGAACTTATTTACCTACTAGTTGCAAATTTTTACCCTTAAATAAATGCCATTTTCACAATCCCCCAAGCCCTGCTAATCACCATTCTACTCTGATTTTATAGGTTCAGCTTTTTTAGATCCCACGTATAAGCGATATCATACAGTATTTGTCTTTCTCTGCCTGAACTCATCTCACTTAGATCGATACCTTCAAGGTTTAACCATGTTGTTGCAAAAGGCAGGGTTTCTTTTTTTGCTTCCCATGGCTAAATAATATAATAAATTATATGTGAAATTATATTTATAACAATTATATAATATATAATAACTATCTAATACAATCTATAATATGACATAACATAACAATATAACAACATAATATATTTTTATTTATCTATATACAATTTCTAGAAGAACCTGAAAATTGTTTTCCATAGTGGCTGCACCAATTTACATTTCCACCAGTGATGCACAATGGTTCCCTTTTCTCCACATCCCTGTCAACCCTTGTTATGTCTTCCCTTTTTTAGGACAGTTATTCTAACTAGTGTGAGGTAATCTCTCATTGAATTTTTCCCCCATTTTTGGAACTGTTTGTCAAAGAAAAGAAAAAAAAAAGACACCAAAGATGGTACTGAGAAACTAGCACTAGTAGTAATTATTCTGGATGGCAATCAACAATGCTTATGATGCTGTCAGAAAGCAATGTAACAAAACATTTAAGAGTCATACTAATATGTACCCTCTACAGTCCACAATTGGGTCCTTATCCTTTTTTTTTTTTTGGAGATTTATTTATTTATTTATTTATTCATTTATTTATATTATGTTATGTTATGTTGTTATGTTAATCACCATACAGTACTTAATTAGTCTTTGATGTAGTGTTCCATGATTCATTGTTTGCGTATAACACCCAGTGCTCATTGCAATACATGGCCTCCTTAACATCATTGAAGTTTTGATTTAAATTTCACTGATGATTAGTGACACTGAGCATCTGTTCACATATTTGATAGCCATTTGGATATCTTCCTTGGAAGAATGTTTATTCAATTCCTTTGCTCATTTTTTAATCAGATTTTTGTTATTATATGAGTTTTTATACATGTGACTATATTAAAATATATTTGAATATTAATGTTAGTTAGTATTAATGTTATTTTATTTGATATATGGTTTGCAAAAATTTTCTTCCATCCCAACTTTATGATATAACTTGAAGTCTGGAATTTTGATGCCACCAGCTTTGTTTCTCTTTTTCTAGATTCCTTTAGCAATTCTGGTTATTTATGCTTCCATACAAATTTTACTTACTCATTTATTTATTTATTTTTTATTATGTTATGTTATTCACCATACAGTACATCATTAGTTTTTGATGTAGTGTTCCATGATTCATTATTTGTGTATAACATCCAGTGCTCCATGCAATACATGCATGGCAACCCATGGAATGGGAGAAGATATTTGCAAATGACATTACAGATAAAGGGCTGATATCCAAGATCTATAAAAAACTTTCAAACTCAAAACTCAAAAAACAAATAACCCAGTCCAAAAACAGGCAGAAGATATTAACAGACACTTTTCCTATGAAGACATATGAATGGCTAACAGACACATTAAAAAGTGCTCAACATCACTACCCATCAGGGAAATACAAATTAAAAACCACAAATCAAAACCATCTTACACCTATTAGAATGGCAGAAATTAGCAAAACAAGAAACAACAAATGTTGGTGAGGATGTGAAGAAAGGATAAACCTCTTACACTGTTGGTGGGAATGCAAGTTGGTACAGACACTCTGGAAAATAGTAAGGAGCTTCCTAACATACAAGATGTTAAAAATAGAGCTACCCTATGACCCAGCAATTGCACTAGTAGGTATTTACCCCAAAATACAGATGTAGTGAAAATAAGAGACACATGCACCCCAATGTTCATACCAGCAATGTCCAGAATAGCCAAACTCTGGAAGGAGCTGAGATGCCCTCAACAGATGAATGGATAAAGATGATCTGGCACATATATACAATGGAATATTATTCAGCCATCAAAAAGGATGAATACCCATGATTTGTATCAACATGGATGGAATTTTAAGGTATTATGCCAAGTGAAGTAAGTCAGGCAGAGAAAGACAATTATCATATGGTTTCATTCATATGTGGAACATAAAAAAATGGCATGGAGGACATTAGAGGAAGGAAAGGAAGAATGAAGGGGGGGATCACAGGGTTAGATGAACCATGAGAGACTATGGACCCCCAGAAACAGAATGAAGGTTTCAGAGGGGAGGGGGGGGCGGAGGGGGTAACAGGGTGATGGGTATTAAGGAGCGCATGTGTTGTGATGAGCACTGGCTGTTATTCATAAGTAATGAATTACTGAACACTACATCAAAAATAATGACGTACTATACAGTGGCCAACTAAACATAATAATAAAGAAATACACTTTTTTCATTGTAAGTGGGTTTTATTTTTCTTTTAAATATTTTTATTATTATTCCATGGGTTGCCTCTTTGTTTTGTTGACTGTTTCCTTTGCCATGCAGAAGCTTTTTATCTTGATGAGGTCCTGAAAATTCATTTTTGCTTTTGTTTCACTTGCCTTTGGAGACATGTCTTGAAAGAAGTTTCTGTGGCCGACATCGAAGAGGTTACTGCCTATGTTCTTCTCCAGGATTTTGATGGATTTCTGTCTCACATTGAGTACTCTCATTAATTTTGTGTTTATCTTTGTTATGGTGTAAGGGAATGGTCCAGTTTCATTCTTCTATATGTAGTTGTCCAATTTTCCCAACACCACTTATTGAAGAAACTGTCTCCCCTCCTCCCCCGCCCTGGATAATTTTTCCTGCTTTGTCAATGATTAGTTGACCCTAGAGATAAGGGTTCATTTCTGGAGTCTCTATTCTATTCCATTGGTCTATGTGTCTGTTTTTGTGTCAATACCATGCTGTCTTGGTAATCACAGCTTTGTAATATAGCTTGAAGTCAGGCAACATGATGCCTGATGCGTGATGTATTTCTTTTTCATCATTCCTTTGGTGATTCAGTATCTTTTCTGGTTCCATACAAATTTTAGGATTGTTTGTTCCAGCTCCTTGAAAAATGCCAATGGTATTTTAGTAGGGATGGCTTTGAAAGTGTAATTGCTCTGAGCAGGATAGACATTTTAACAAAATTTATTCTTCCAATCCATGAGCATGGAATATTTTTCCATCTTTTTGTGTCCTCCTCAATTTCCTTCAGAAGTGTTCTGTAGTTTTTAGAGTATAGATCCTTTACCTCTTTGGTTAGGCTTATTTCTAGGTATCTAATGTTTTTTGGTGTTATTGTGAATTGAATTGATTCTTTAATTTCTCTTTCTACAGTTACATTGTTAGTGTATAGAAATGCAACTGATTTACGTGCATTGATTTTGTATCCTGCCACATTGCTGAATTGCTGTATGAGTTCTAGCAATTTGGTGGTGGAGTCTTTTGGGTGTCCCGCATATAGTATCATGTCATCTGTGAAGAGGGAGAGTTTGGCTTCTTTTTTGCCAATTTGGATATCCTTTATTTCTTTTTGTTGTCTGATTGCTGAGGCTAGGACTTCAAGCACTTTGTTGAACAATAGTGGTGAGAGTAGGCATTCCTGTTGTGTCCCTAACCTGAGAATGATATTTGTTGTGAGCTTTTCATAGATGGTTTTTATTATATTGAGGTATGTTTCCTCTATCCCTACACTCTGAAGAGTTTTAATCAGGAACAGATGCTGTATTTTGTCAAATGTTCTTTCTGCATCAATTGAGAGGATCATATGGTTGTTGTCTTTTCTTTTATTGATGTGCTCTATCACATTGATTGATTTGGTACTGTTGAACCACCCTTTCATCCCAGGAATACATCCCACGTCATCGTGGTGAATAATCCTTTTAATGTATTGTTGGATACTATTAGCTAGGATCTTGTTGAGTATTTTGGCATCCATGTTCATCAGGTATATTGGTCTGTGATTCTCCTTTTCGATGGGGTTTTTGCCTGGTTTTGGGACCAGGGTAATCATAACCTCATAGAATGAGTTTGGAAGTTTTCCTTCTGTTTCTATTTCTTGGAACAGCTTCAGTAGAATAGGTATTATTTTTTTCTTTAAATGCTTGGTAGAATTTCCATGGGAAGCCACCTGGCCCTGGACTGTTGTTTTTTGGAAGGTGTTTGATCACTGCTTCAATTTTGTTACTGGTTATTGGTCTATTCAGGTTGTCAATTTTTTGTTTCAGTCTTGGTAGTTTATAGGTTTCCAGGAAGGCATCCATTTCTTCCAGATTGCTTAATTTCTTGGCATATACTCGCTGGTAATCATTTCTAATAAGCGTTTCTATTTCTTTTG
Source organism: Ailuropoda melanoleuca (assembly GCF_002007445.2). Classification (NCBI taxonomy): domain Eukaryota; kingdom Metazoa; phylum Chordata; class Mammalia; order Carnivora; family Ursidae; genus Ailuropoda; species Ailuropoda melanoleuca. Next base: position 59,961,302 of record NC_048238.1, read on the forward strand.
TGTTAGTCATGATCTCTCCCTGTTTGTCCACAATTTTATTAATTTGGGTCCTTTCTCTTTTCTTTTGGATAAGTTTGGCTAGTGTCTTATTCCTTTTATTTCTTTCAAAGAAACAGCTTCTAGTTTCATTGATCTGTTCTATTGGTTTTCTGGTTTCTATTTCATTGATCTCTGCTATAATCTTTATTATTTCTCTTCTCCTGCTTGTTTTAGGCTTTATTTGCTCTTCTTTCTCCAGCTCCTTTAAGTGTAAGGTTAGCTTGTGCTTTTGGGATTTTTCTAATTTTCTAAGAGAGGCTTGGATGGCTATGCATTTAGTTCCTTAGGACTGCCTTTGCGGTATCCCATAGGTTTTGGACTGAAGTGTTTTTGTTCTCATTAGTTTCTATGAATGGAAATTTCTTCCTTAATTTCTTCTTTAATTCTTCTTTAATTTCTTGATGGACCCAATCATTCTTTAGCAGGATGCTCTTTACTTTCCAAGTGTTTGAATTCCTTCCAATTTTTTTCCTTGTGATTGAGTTCCAGTTTCAAGGAATTGTGTCCTGATAACATGCAGGGAATAATCTCAATCTTTTGGTATTTCCTGAGACCTGATTTGTGACCCAAAATGTGGTCTATTTTGGAGGAAGTTCTGTGTGCTTTTGAGAAGAATGTGTATTCTGATGTTTTAGGGTGGAATGTTCTGTATGTGTCTGCAAAGTCCATCTGGTCCAATGTGTCATTCAAAGCTCTTGTTTCTTTGTTGACCTTCTGTTTAGATGATTTGTCCAGTGCTGATAGTGGAGTGTTAAAACCTCATACTATTAATGTATTATTGTTGATCTGATTCTTTATTTAGGTTAACAGCTGGCTTATGTAGTTGGCTGCTCCCATGTTGGGGGCATAGATATTTACAACTGTTAGATTTTCTTGTTGGATGGACCCATTAAGAATGACATAATGTCCCTCTGGAGCTCTTATTACAGTCTTTGGGTTAAATTCTAATTTGTCTGATATAAGAATTGCTACCCCAACTTTCTTGTGAGGTCCATTGGCATAATAAATCATTCTCCATCCCCTCACTTTCAGTCTGGAGGATTTTAAGCTTTTTGTCCCAGCCTTCCTCCTGTTCTTTCCTTTCTATCACTTTATCTTCTAGATCACTAATTCATTCTTCCTCATTTACCCAAGCTGTTAGAGTATCCAGTTTAGACTGCATTTCATCCATGGCATTTTTAAGTTCGGCCTGATTAGCTCTTATTTCTGCCCTTAGAGATTCTATATTGTTACTAATGTTTTTCTCAAGCCTAGCTATTGACTTCATAATTGTTACCCCGAAGTCTATATCTGACATCTTGGTTATATCCATATCCATTAGGTCTGTGGGAGAGGCCATTGTCTCTGGTTTTTTTCTCTGTTGGGATTTCCTCTTCCTAGTCATTCTGCTGAGGGGTGGTTGAGGGGATGTACAGAGTCCACAATATCAATCAGAGTCCAGGCAAGATACACCCTAGGAAAATCTGTAACAGTCAGAAGCCACCACCAAAAAACTGAAGCCAAAATGAAAAACACAAATAATATTTATAAAGTTAAAAAATTAAAATAAAATTAAAGATTAAATTTTTTTAAAAGGGGGGTGAGGGGAAGGCGGGCTGTAATCTCTCAGTGTGGGCAAGGTAGGATGTTTCAGTTCTTCTTGGGTGTATTTTGTTCTCTTTGTTAGAGGACACTACTTCCCAGAGTTACAGGGAAAATAAAACTGGTATATATATAAAGGTAATATTGAATATGGGGAAAGGAGTACATTGAAGCTTATATCTATACATAAAAAATGTAGGTGTGGAAAAGTACAAGGTGAAAAGTTACTATGAAATATGTCATAGTAAACATCCAGTTGAAATGAGAAATGCGTAAAAAGAAAAAAACAGAGAAGAAACCTGAGAAAGAAGAAAAATAAGGGGAAAAATGTTTTATCTGAGAGATATACAAGCGGTGAGGCAACAACTGGAGCTCAATATACTATTTTTCCCTTGTGTTGGGGTTTTACAGTTTTATAGGTACCCTAGGGTTTTCATCTTCTTGTTCTTCCAGCTTGTCTTCTGGGGGAGGGGCCTGCCATGCTGTTTTTCAGGCAACCCTGCTTCAGCAGAGTTGGAAACAGTTTTTTTGGGCTTTTGTTCTCTGGCAGCTTTTGTTCTCTGGTAGCTTTTCACTTCCTTTTGAAGGGTCAGAGCAGAGAAAAGTTATGGCAGTCAGACCTCTGCCCCAGGGCAGAGAAGTCACAGTCTGCTCTTCTCTGAACCCTCCAGAACACACAGTCTCCATCTGTAAGTGCTACTGAGAACCACAGTCTCCCACAGGTAGGGCACGCCCCCAGTGACCCTCTCAGCAGTGACTCAGGCCCCTGCTTGCCTCTGCCCTTTGTGCTTCTAAAACAGGGAGTGGTCCAAGGTCCATGTAGCTGGCGGCAGCCAGTCTCAGGTTCTCGGGCACAGGTTCCCGTGAGTGGCTGCCCTAGGTCTGTGCATGTTCCCCCTCTTCTCCTGGATCCTGTTTGAGCACTGTCATTAGGCCCTTCCCATCCCGCCGCCACTGCTCTGCAAGTTATCGCCAATCCCCTGGTGCAGGACACTTTTGTACTAGGGTGTTATATCACTTTCCTCTGGCCAGCTTAGGGCAGCTCCCTCCCCCTTCTGTTCATCTTCTGATATCTGCCCACAGAATCACAACTTCATCCTTTATATCTCACTACCACTGATTTTCTGTTTGTACAGATCCAGGTATATATTCTTAGATCTCAGTCCGATTTCATGGGTGTTCCGAATGATTTGGTAGATATTCAGCTAAATTCAGGGGACTGGTTGAAATGTAGTCCCCTGCTCCTCTGCCATCTTGTCCCCTTCTATCCTGTTGAGGGTTTTTATTGTAAATGGATGGTGTACTTTGTTAAATGATTTTTCTGCATGAATTGCAATGATCATATGGTTCTTACACTCTCTTTTATTAATGTGAAGCATCATGTTGATTGATTAGCAAATACTGAACCTCCCTTGCAACTAAGGAATAAAACACAATTTATTGTGGTGAATAATTTTTTAATGTATTGTTGAATTTGGTTTGCTAGTATTTTATTAAAAATTTTTGCATCCATGTTCATCAAGAATATTGTCATGTGGCTTCTCTTCTTAGTGACATTTTTATCTGGTTTTGTTATCAGAGTAATGCTGGCCTCATAGAATGAATTTGGAAGTTCTTCTTCCTTTTCTATTTTTTTGGAATAGTTTGAGAAGATTAGGTATTAACTCTACTTTAAATGTTTGGAAGAATTCGCCTGTGAAGTCAAATGGTCCTGGAATTTTGTTTGTTGGGTGTTTTGATTACTGATTCAATTTCTTTGCTGGTTATCAGTCTGTTCAAGTTTTCTGTTTCTTCCTGTTTCAGTCTAGTAGTTTATATATTTCGAAGAATTTATTCATTTCTTCTAGGTTGTCCAATTTGTTGGCATAAAGTTTTTCATAATATTCTCTTATAATTGTATTTATTTCCTGATGTTGATTTTTGTTTCTCTTCCCATTTGTAATTTTTTAGGGGTCTCATCTCTTTTCTTTTTGATATGTGTACCTACAGGTTTATCAATTTTATTATTTTTTTCAAAGACTCAGCTCATGCTTTCATTGATCTATTGTATTGTGAGGTTCTATATCATATATTTCTGCTCTAATATTTATTAATTCTTTCCTCCTTGTGGCTTGAGGCTCCATTTGTTGTTCTTTTTTAGCTCTTTTAAGTTTAAGATTATATTGTTTATTTGAGGTTTCTCTTCCTACTTAAAGGAGGTCAGTATTGCTATATATTTCTCTCTTAGAACAGCTTTTCTGCATCCCAAATGATTTGGACCATTGTGTTTTTATTTTCTTTTGTCTCCATGCATTTCTTAATTTATTAATTGATTTCCTGTTTGACCCATTACTGTTTAATCTCCATGTATTTTTGTTCTTTCCATATTTTTTCTTGTGGTTGACTTCTAGCTTCATAAAAAAGTGGTCAGAAAAATTGCACTTCAATCTCTCTGTATTTTTTGAGGCCTGTTTTGTGACCTAATATGTGATCTATTCTGTAGAACGTTCCATGTGACCTTGCAAAGAATGTGTACTCTGCTATTTTAGCATAAAATGTTCTGAGTAAACCTTTTAGGTCCATCTGATACAGTTTGTCAATCAAAGTGACTGTCTTTTGTTTGTTTTAGTTTCCTTTTAGATCATCTGTCCATTGATGTAAGTGGAGTGTTAAAGATTCTTACTATTATTGTATTATTGTATCATTATGAATTGCTTCCTTTATGTTCGTTATTAACTGTTTCATATATTTGGGTACTTCTATGTTAGGTGCTTAAAATATTTACAATTGTTATTTCTTCTTGTAAAACTGTCACATTTACTATAAAGCAACCTTTTTTATATCTTGTTAGATTCTTTGTTTCAAAGTACTCTTTGTCCAATATAAGTATTGTGACTCTGGCTTTCCTTTGATATCAATTTGCATGATAAATGTTTCCCCATTCCCTCACTTTCAATCTGCAGTTGTCTTTAGATCTGAAATTAGTCTCTTGTAGGCAGAATATAGATTGGTCTTATTGATTTGTCTATTCTGAAACTCAATGTTTTTTGATTGTAGCATTGAGTCCATTTACATTCAAAGTAATTGTTGATAGGTATGCATTTAGTGCTATTGTATTACTTGTTTTGTTGTTGTTTCTATTTATTTTCTGTGATCTTTTCTTTTACATGTAATTGCTGGTCTCTCCTTTTCTCCTAAAGAGTCCCGTTTTAATCTTTCTTGCAGGGTTCATTTTGTGGTCATGAACTATTGCTTTAGTTTTTGTTCTTGTTTTTGTTGTTTTTGTAAAGTTTTTGGTCTTAGAAATTCTTATCTCTCCTTCTATTCTGAATGATAGCCTTGCAAATATATTATTCATGACTTCAGGATTTCCCATTCAAAACTTTGAATATAACACACCACTCTACTGGCTTGAAAAGTTTCTGATGATAAAACTTCTGGTAACCTTATGGGTCTTCCCTTGAAAATTAAAGATTTCTTTTGTCTTGCTGCTTTTAAACTTTATTCATTATCACTGTACTTTACAAATATAATTACAATATGTCTTGGTGTTGGCCTACTTTGGTTGATTTTGATGCAAATTCTCTGTGCCTACTGTATCTGGATGTTTGCTTCCTTCCTTAGATTAGGGAAGTTTTCAGCTATTATTTCTACAAATAAATTTTCTGCCCACTCTTCTCTCTTCTTCTGGGACTTCTATAATTGAATGTTATTATGTTTTATGGATTCGCTGCATTTCCTAAGTCTATACTTGTTTTGTAATTCTTTCTCTTTTTTGTTCAGCTTCATTACTTTCCATGATTTTGTGTCATAGGTCATTAATTTGTTCCTCTGCTTCTTCCAGCCTGCTGTTCATTGCATCAAGCTTTTTTTTTTTCCTGATCTCATTTATTGCACTCTTTATCTCTACCTGGTAGCTTTTTAACTATTTTATCTCTGTTGTAAGGGTCATCTTGATGTCTTCTATTATTTTATCAAATGCCATAGCCATCCTTATTTTTGTTGCTTTAAGTTTTCCACCACAGATGTTTCTTATATCTGTTTTGCTTAGATCTCTGTCAGTGACCTTATCTTGTTCTTTCATGTGAGGTAAATTCCACTGTCTTCACATTTTTGTCTAATTTTCTGCCTTCTTCTCTGTTAGGAAACCAGTTATGTCTCCTGCTCCTGAAAGTCATGGCCTTATGAAGAAGTCATGTAGTGCCCAGGGTCTGGCTCTTGAGGGAGTGACTCTAGTGTGTGTTGCATGTGTGCTGCTATTGTATTTTGGCTACCCTATATCCCTGAGGCAAGTCATCTGCAGAGGCTCTTCTTGTCTGCTATGGGCAATGTTTGGTCACTGGGCTTAATGTGGTAAGTTTTAACTAGGTGTGCTCTGTTGTGCTTGTGAAATGACACCTGTCACCACTTCCACTGGAACTGAGGCCCTGACTAACTCTCTGGTCAGGAGACTTAGTGTGGGTAAGGGTTTGTGTTGGTCTTCTGGGGGAGGGGCTTACCATTCTGGGACTGAGGCAGGTGTGACTTAGAAAGGTAGTCCTACCAGATCCCAGGAGATTGCAGCCTGGTGTATGCAAGTTAGGCAATGTTGGCACTGTGCTGTTTCACACAACTGGCTCTGATTATGGTGAGGGGTGGTGAAGGAAATGGTACCTGCTGACTCCTTTGTTTTTGGAGAGGTGTCACTGTGAATGCTACCTCTGAGGAATGCATCCAGAATGACTGAATAAACTCCCCCTGTGTGTCCCAGGTGCTCTTCAGATTGTTTTTTCCACACTTTCTGCCCCCAGGAGGTTTACCTTCCTTCAATCCAGGAGCAGACCCATAGTAATATGGGCTTTACCTCAGCCAATTCCATGGGCATTTGCAACTCTAGGCTTTAAGCCCTGCTGGTTGCAAGAATTCACAAAATTGAGCCCCTCTCATTTTCCAAGAAAATGGCATTGTGGAAATGTTCTCCTTGTGCATTCCCTGAGTTCTCTTCTCCTCTTCTCTTCTCTTCTCTTCTCTTCTCTTCTCTTCTCTTCTCTTTTTCTTTCTCTTCTCTTCTTCTCTTCTCTTCTCTTCTCTTCTCTTCTCTTCTTCTTCTCTCTTCTCTTCTCTTCTTTTATCTCATGCCCTTTTTTTCTCCCTAGTTGTGTTCATGGGAGCAGGAAAGCATAGAGTCCTCCTACTGCGTCACCATCTTCCTCCAAAATTCTCAGAATACACATTATTTTTAAGAGCACACAGAACATTCTCAAGGATAGATCACATGATAGGACATAAATCAAGCCTTAAACAATTAAAGAATTCAAAGTCATACCATGCACCTTTTCTGACCACAATACTAAGGAACTAGAAGTCAACTGTATGAAAAAGTCTGAAAGAACCACAAACACACTGAGGTTAAATAACATGATACCTGAAAATGAATGTGTCCACCAGGAAATAAACGATAAATAGTAAATACTGGGAAATAAATGAAAATGAAAACACAATGGTCCAAAACCTCTGGGCTGTAGTAAAAGCAGAGCTAAGAGGGAAGTTTATAGCAGTAGAGGTCTTGCTCAAAAATCAAGAAAAATCCCAAACAATGTAACTTTGGGCCTAAAGGAGCTAGAAAGAGAACAACCAAAACATAAAAATGAGCAGAATAAAGTAAATAATAGATATTAGAGGAGAAATAAGTGATATAGAAACAAAAAACAAAACCAAAAAAAAGAACAAAAAATCACAATAGAACATATCAATGTAACCAGGAGCTGGTTCTTTGAAAAAAAATGAAAAAAAATGATAAAACTCTAGCCAGACTTATAAGAAAATAATAGAAATTATTCCAATAAATATCACAAGTGAGAGAGGATAAATCACAACCAACATCACAAAAATAAAATTATAGGAGAATATTATGAAAATCTCTGTGCAAATTGGACAACCTGCAAGAAATGGAAAAAAAGTCCTAGAAATATGTATGAAAACTGAAACAGGAAGAAATGGAACACTTGAACAGACAAATAACCACCAAAGAAATTGAATTGGTATGCAAAAACTTCCAACAAATATTTAGGACCAGATAGCTTCACTGATAAATTCTACCAAACATTTAAAGAATTAATACTGATTCTTCTCCATCCAGTCCTAAAAAATTAAAAAAGGAAGGAAAACTTCCAGATTCATGCTATGAGGATGGCATTACCCTGTTACCAAGACAAGATAAAAGCACCACTAAAAAAGGAAACATCTGATGAACATAGATGGGAAAATCCTCAACAAAATACTAGCAAGCTGAATCCAACAATGCATTAAAAAAATTATTCACCAAGGTGCCTGGGTGACTCAATCAGTTAAGTGGCTGCCTTCAGCTCAGGTCATGATCCCAGGGTCCTGGAATTGAGCCCCGCATTGGGCTCCTTGATCAGGGGGAGCCTGCTTCTCTGCTTCCTGCTGCTCCTCCTGCTTCTGCTTGCTCTCTCGCCCTCTCTCTCTCTCTACATCAAATGAATAAAAATCTTTAGGAAAAATAAATCATTCACCACAATCAAGTTAGATATGTTTTAAAGACGGTCAATATTTATAAATGAATCAACACAGTAGATCACATTATAAGAGAAATCATAAGAATCATATGATCATTTCAATAGACACAGAAAAAGTATTGACAAAGTAAAATATCTACTCATGATGAAAACCCTCAACAAAGTAGGCTTAGAGGGTATATACTTCTACATATCAGTATTTAGCTCAAAATACAACAAAAAAACTACTAATTCAAAGGGATACATGCAACCCTATATTTATAACATAATTATTTACAATAACCAAATTATGAAAGTAACCCTCATTTCCACCATTGTTGAATAAAGAAGTGAAATATATATATATATATATATATATATATATATATATTAAATTCAGCCCTATAAAGGAATGGAGTCTTGCCATTTCCAATGTCATGGATGAAGCTAAGAAATGTAATGCTAAGAGAAATGTCAGTCATAGAAAGACAAATACCATATGATTTCTCCTATGTGGAATTTATGAAACAAAACAAAGTAGCCAATTTGAAAAAGAAAGAGAGAGAGAGAGACCGAGAAACAGAATAAAGAACAAAGTGATGTTTACCAGAGGGGTGGTGTGTGGAGTGGTTGGTTAAAATGGTGATGGGATATAAGGAGTACACTTGTAATGAGCACAGGGTGTTGTATGGAATTGTTGAATTACTATATTGTATACCTGGAACTAATATAATAGTGTATATGAAATCACTGGAATTAAACTAAAAACAAAAAAAAGAAAGAAAATGAAAATTCTTCTTGAAGAATACATGAAAATATTTGAACATATATCTGATGATGGTTTAATATCCAGAATACATAAAGAACTCCTAAACCTAAACTCAATTAAAATGTCAAGCAATAGATCTAAATTATAGGGAAGACGCTTGCATAAACATTTCTCTTTCGAAGAAAATACAAATGACTAACACACTCTAGAAAATATACTTAACATAATTTGTTGTTAGTGAAATGATAAACCAATATAAAAATGAGACACCACTTCTTACCCATTATAATGACTATAATTTAAAAAAAAAAGAAAACAAGTTTTAATGAGAATATAGAGAAATTGTAACCCTCATACACAGCAGTTGTAAATGTGAAATGGAATTGCCAGTGTAGAAAATAAACTTTTGGTTTCATATGACCCAGTATTTGTACTCCTAGGCATATAGTAGTTCCCCTTATCCATGGAGATATGTTCTATGATCCCCCCCATGGATGTTTGTAGCAATGGATAGTATTTAACCCTATATATACTCTGTTTTTTTCCTTATAAATACATAGCTATGGTAACATATAATTAATAAATTAATCACAGTGATTGACAAGCATGACTAATAATAAAATAGACTATGACAATTTACTGTCATAAAATTATGTGAATATGGTCTCTCTTTCTCTGTCAAAATATTGTACTGTACTTTACCTCTTCTTTTTATGATGAGATGGTAAGATGCCAAAGTGTTGAAACAAAATGAAGTGAATGACCCAGGCATTGTTAACATAGTGTTAGACTAACATTGACCTTGTGATGATACATCAGAAGAAAGATTTTCTGCTTCCAGATTACAATTGACTATAGATAGCTGAAAATGCAAAAAAATCAAAATTGCAGATATTGAGGCTACTATTTATCCAAAATAATTGAAGAGAGACTCAAAAAGATACTTTTTATTTATAATTTTAAAAAACAATTTTATTTATTTATTTTAGAGAGAGACACAGAGAATGTGAGATAGAAAGCAAGCATGAGCAGGATGCAGGGCAGAGAGAGAAGGAAAAGCAGACTGCCTACTGAACAGGGAGCCTGGTGTGGGGCTCAAACCTGGGACCCCAGAATCATTACCTGAGTTGAAGACATATGCTTAACTGACTGAGCCACCCAGGTGCACCCCAAAAGATACTTCTGTTACAATGCCCATTGCTGAATTGTTCATCATACCCAAATTGTGGAAACAACCCAAGTTTCCACCAAGAGAATAATAGATACATAAATGTGGTATATACATACCATGGAATATTATTCAACCATAAAAAGGAATCAAGTTCTTACAACAAAGATGACCCTTGAAAACATTATCTTAAGTAAATAAACCAGACTCAGGTGGAGTTAAGACGGCAGTGTAGTAAGGGGACCCCTGGCTTGCTTAGTCCCTCAAACACAGCTGTTTAATTGTAAATTATTCTGAATACTCAATAAATTGATCTGAGAACTGACAGAACATGCTGCATAACCAGAGGGAAAGAAGAGGCCACATCAAGGAAGGTAGGAAGAGCAGAGATGTTGTTTACAGAGAAATGGATCATGGATGCCACAGAGGGGAGGGTGCCCTGTTTGTAGAGAAAGGTGAGAGACAGTGGAGTGTACAAGGATGAGCACAAGGCAAACAATCCCCAAAGCCATTGGCTGGGAAAATGAGAGGGGCTGAATTTCCTGAGTTTTTGAAACCAGTGGAGCTAAAAGATGGGAGTTTTAAAGGTCCATGGGCTTGGGTTGGATAGAGATCTGAGGACGTTGCCCTTATCCTGGAAGAGAGACAGGCAAATACCCCTGGGACAGACTGTGTGATCTGTGGGTAACCTAAGGGGCACAGGGAGTAACTGTTCATACTTTTTGGAGTGCATCTGTGAGACATAGCATTGCATCTCTGGGGACAAAAAAAAAAAAACAGCAGGCACCATTTCTCTCCCCTGCTCCTCAGCATAGGAACAGAGACACCTGCCAGGCTGACTCACCAGGACACTGGATGTTTAGCTTTCTCATTCTATATCCCATGCACCTGTGCTCTGGTGCAACTGCCCTTCCGGGTCAAACCTGCATCAGTCCCAGCACAGCAAGACCCTTTTCCAGAGGACAAGCATAGATCCCTGCCATGCCATGATCCAGAAGTTTGGAATTTTTAATGTCAGCAGACCTGACTAGGGTAGAGTCCGAGGTGTGCTTCACTGCTCCAGGCAGGCAAGTAACCCAGAGTCAGAGTGTGAAATCAGAAATCTGTAAAATGCCTGAGATGTACAAGGGGAAATTATTTGCTCCTCTGAAAGCACTTCCCTGACTGAAGCAGGTGCAGACTCCCCTCTTTCAGAGCAGATGAATGGTCTGTCACCATTCCGCTGCCCCATCCCTCAGCATAAACCAACTTCAATGAACAGCACAGTATCAACACTGGAAGTCTAAACTGCTTACATGAAATCCCAACCCCTGCACATTGGTGGGACTGCTTTCCTCTGGCAAGTGTGCATAAGAAACAGAGCAGTAGGCTTTTCCCCCAGAACACCAACACAAACCACTGCCAGCACCATGTCTACTGACCATAGAGCTCTGGAAAGCTTCAGTTCTAGTGACAATAGCTTCAGGTCTCTTCTAGCAAGCAGACCAGAGCATATCTAGTTAAAACTCACCACACTCTGGACAAGGCCCAAACACTTCCCACTGTAAGCAAGGAGAAACTCTGCAGATGATTGACCTGTGGGATAGAGCAGCCAAAACACAACAGCAAAGTGCATGCAGCACACACAAGACACTTCCTGAAGCTTCAGGCCCTGAGCATTCTTCATAATGCCATGGCTCTCAGGAGCAGGAAACATAACAGGTTTTCCTAACACAGAAAAGAAAGAGACCTAGCCAAAATGCCATGTTAGAGAAATTCACCTAATTTCTCAAAAAGAAAGAACAAGAAGAGGTCATAACCAAGGATCTAATCAAAGCAGAGATGAGTAATATGCCTGATCCAGAATTCAAAGCAACAATTATAAGGATACTAACTGGACTTGAGAAAAACGTAGAAGACATCAGGGATGCTCTAACTTCAGAGGTCAAAGAGCCAAAAATCAATCAGGAGGAAATTTAAAAAACAAAACAAAACAAAAAATAACCGAGATTTGAAATTGAGTGGATGTAATGACAGCAAAGATGGAAGAAGCAGAGGAATGAATAAGTAGTATAGACGATAAAATTATGGAAAATAATGAAGCTAAAAAAAAAGAGGGAAAGAAACATCTTGGATCACAAAAGTAGACTTCAGAAACTCAGTAACTCATAAGACTGCCAAAAGAAGAAGAGAGAGAAAAGGGGACAGAAGTTTTATTTGAGGAAATTGTGCCTGAAAACTTCCCTAACCTGGGAAGGAAACAGACATCCAAATCCAGGAGGCACAGAGAACTCCCATCAAAATAAACAAAAGCAGGAGAGGGAGGTAAGATGGCAGAATAGTAGGATGACCCTGCAGAGAAAGATATTTAACATATGGTTTCACTTATATGTGGAACACAAGGAATAGCATGGAGGACACTAGGAGAAGGAAGGGAAAAATGAAGGGGGGGAAATAAGAGGAGAAGATGAATGATGAGAGCCTATGAACTCCAGGAAACAAACTGAGGATGTGTTTGCCTGGTGGTGGGTATTAAGGAGGGCACATGTTGCAGTGAGAACTGGACTGGGTGTAATACATAAACAATGAATCATGGAACACTATATCAAAAATGAATGATGTACTCTATGGTGACTAACATAACATAATAAATATAAAAATAATCCTAATAAATAAAGTCAGTAATTTAGGGGAAAAAAAGAAATTAACAAGGAAACAATGGCATTGAATGACACACTTGACCAAATAAATTTAATAGATATATTCAGAACATTTCATCCTAAAGCAGCAGATACATTCTTTTCAAGTGCACATGGAACATTCTCCAGAATAGATCACATACTGGGTCACTAATCAGGCCTCAACAAGTACAAAAAGACTGAGATCATATCATTCACATTTTCCGAACACAGCCTATGAAACTTGACTCAACCACAAGAAAAAATTTGGAAAAACCTCAAATACATGGAAGTTAAAGAGCATCTTACTAAAGAATGAATGGGTGAACCAGGAAACTAAAGAAGAAATAAAGAAAATACATGGAAGCAAATGAAAATGAAAGCATGAGAGTCCAAAAACTTTGGGATGTAGTGAAGGCAGAACTAAGATGAAGTATTTTCAAATACAGGCCTACCTTAAGAAGCAAGAAAAGGCTTAGGTGCCTGGCTGGCTCCGTTGGTTAAGCATCTGCCTTCAGCTCAGGTCATGATCCCAGGGTCCTGGGATTAAGTCCTGCATCAGGTTCCCTGTTCACTGGATAGTCTGCTTCTCCCTCTGTCCATCCCCACTGTTCATGATCTCTCTCTCTCTCGTAAGTAAATAAAATCTTTAAAAAAAAAAGAAGCAAGAAAAATCTTAAATACCTAATCTACACTTAAACCTTCAGGAGTTAGAAAAGGCATGGTAAATAAAGCCTAAAGACAGCAGAAGGGAAGTAATGAAGATTAGAGCAGTTAAATGATACAGAATGATATAAATGATATAGAAACAAACACACAAAACACAGTAGAAAAGATCAATGAAAAGAGCTTCAAAAGAATTAATAAAATTGATAAACCCCTACCTAGACTTATCAAAAAGAAAAAGAGAAAACACCTTCAAAATTGTAAAATTGATAAATAGTTAAATCATGAATGAGAGGAGAGAAAGCCAGAATAGCAATATTTACATCATACAAACTGGAGTTTCAACCAAAGACTGTAACAAGGATGAAGAAAGGCACTATATCATAATAAAGGGGGCAATCCAAGAAGATCTAACAATTGTAAACATTTATGCCCTTAGCATGACAGCACACAAACTTAAAAAATAATTAATAACAATGATAAAGGGACTCATTGAAAATAATACAATAATAGTAAGGGATTTTAACACCTCACTTACAGCAATGGGCAGATCATCTAAACCAAATTCCACAAGGAAACAATGGCCTTGAATGACGCATTGAACTGGATGGACTTAATAGATATATTCCAAACATGTCATCTCAGGGGTGCCTGGGTGGCTCAGTCAGCTAGGCATCTGACTCTTGATTTTGGCTCAGGTCATAATCTCAGGGTTGTGAAATGGAGCCTCACATTAGGCTCTGTGCTTGGTGCAGAGTCTGCTTGAGAGTCTTTCTCCCTCTCCGTCTCCCTCTGCCCCTACCCCCACTCATTCTCTCCCTCTAAAAAAAAATCATCCTAAAGCAGCACAATATATGTTCCTTCATGTGCACATGGGATCACATACTAGGTTACAAATCAGGCTTCAAAAAGTACCAAAAGATTGAGATGATACCATGCACATTTTCCAACCACAATTTTATGAAACTTGAAGTCCATCTCAAGAAGAAATTTGAAAAGACCACAAATACTTGGAGGTCAAAGAATATCCTACAAAAGAATGAATGGTTCAGCCAGGAAATTAAAGAAGAATAAAACAAATAGAAACAAATGAAAATGAAAACACAATGGTCCAAAACCTTTAGGATATAGCAAAAGCAGTGATAAGAAGGAAATATACAGTAATGCAAGCCCACCTGAAGAAGCAAGAAAATTCTCAAATAAACAACCTGACCTTAAACCTACAGAAGCTAGAAAAAGAACAGCACACAAATCCTAAAGCCACCAGAAGAAGGGAAATAATTAAGATAAGAGCATAAATAAATGATATAGAGACAACAATAGCAACAAAAATACAGTAGAACAGATCAATAAATACAAGCGATGGGTGTTTGAAAAAATTAACAAAATTGATAAACTACTAGCTAGACTTTTCAAAAAGAAAAGAGAAATGACCCAAATAAATAAAATCAAAATGAGAGAGGGAAATAACAGCCAACACCACAGAAACACAAACAATTATAAGAATGTCATGAAAATTTTTATGCCACCAAATTGGAAAATCTGGAAGAAATGGATTAATTCCTAGAAAAATATGTACTACCAAGTGTGAAACAGGAAGAAATAGAAAACATGATCATACCAATAACCAGAAAAGAAATGGAAACAGTAATCAAAAATCTCCCAACAAACAGAAGTTTAGGGCCACATGACTTCAAAGGCAAATTCTACCAAATGTATAAAGAAGGGTTGATATATTTCTCCTCAAACTATTCCAAAATTTGGAAATGGAAGGAAATTTTTCAAATTATTTCTTTGAGACCAATATTACCCTGATTCCAAAACTGGACAAAGGCCCCATTAAAAAGGAGGAGTACAAGACAATATTGCTGAAAAACTTGGATGCAGTAATTCTCAACAAAATACTAGCAAATTGAATCCAACAGTACATTGAAGAATCAATAACCATGCACAAGTAGAATTTATTCTAATGTTGCAAGTGTGGTTCAATATTCACAAATCAATCAACATGATAAACCATATCAATAAAAGAAAAGTTAGGAAATATATGATCTGCATTTGACAAAGTACATCTTGATAAACACCCTCAACAAAGTAGGGAAAGAGGGAACATATCTCAACATCATAAAGGCCATATATGAAAAACCCACCGATAGTATCATCCTCAATGGGGAAAAACTGAGACCTTTTCCTCTATGGTCAGGAACAAGACAGGGATATTCACTCTCACCACTGTTATTTAACATAGTACTGGAAGCCCTATCTTCAGCAATCAGACCACTACAAAAATAAAAAAAGCAAGGAATAATTCAAACTTCCACTACTTGCACATGACATGATACTCTACATAAAAAATCCAAATGACGTCACCAAAAAATTGTTAGAACTGGTTCACAAATTCAGTAAAGTCATAGGATATAAAATCAAAGTACAGAAGTTTGTTGCATTGCTATACACCAATAATAAAGCACAGAAAGAGAAACCAAGGAATTGATCCCATTTGCAACTGCACCAAAAACCATAAGATACCTAGGAATAAACCCAGCAAAAAGGTAGAGGATCTGTACTCTGAAAACTATAGAGCATTGATTCAAGTAATTGAAGATGACACAAAAAATGGAAAAAAAATATCCCATGCGTGGGGATTGGAAAAACAAATATTGTTAAAATATCTATACTATCCAAAGCAATCTACACATTCAATGCAATCCCTATCAAAATACCACCAGCATTTTGCACAGTGCTAGAACAAATAATACTAAAATTTATATGGAACTACAAAAGACCCCAATTAGCCAAAGCAATCTTTTAAAAGAATAGCAAGGCTGGAGGTATAACAATTCCAGAATTCAAGTTATATTACAAAGATGTAGTGATCCAGACAGTATGGTACTGGCCCCAAAACAGACACATAGATCAATGGAACAATATAGAAAACCTAGAAATGAACCTACAAGCATATAGTCAATTAATCTTTGAAAAAGCAGAAAATAACATCCAATGGAAAAAAAGACATTCTCTTCAGCAAGTGGTTCTGGGAAAACTGGACAGCAACATGCAGAGGAATGAAACTGGACCACTTTCTTACATCACACACAAAAATAAATACAAAATGGATGAAAACCTAAATGTGAGACAAGAAACAATCAAAATCCTAGAGGTCAACGGAGGGGGTAACCTCTTTGTCATCAGCGATAGCAATTTCTTTTTAGATATGTATCCTGGGGGAAGGAAACAAAAGCAAAAATGAACTACTGGGACTTCATCAAGATAAAAACCTTCTGCACAGTGAAGGAAACAATCAACAAAACTAAAGACTACCTATGGGATGGGAAAAGATATTAGCGAATGACATATCTGATAAAGGGTTAGTATCCAAAATCTATAAAGAACTTATCAAACTCAACACCCAAAGAAACAAATAATCTAATTAAGAAATGGGAGAAGATATGAATAGATATTTTTCCAAAGAAGACATACAGATGGTTGAGAGACACACGAAAAATTGATCCAGGGTTGCCTGGGTGGCACAGTTGGTTATGCATCCTACTCTTGATTGCAGTTCATATCATGATTTCATGGTCATGGGATTGAGTCCCACATTAGGCTCCATGCTCAGTGGAGATTTTGCTTGAAATTCTCTCTCCTCTCTCTCTACCCCTCCCCCAACTCACTCTCTGTCTCTCTCCCAAATGAATAGATAAATCTATTTTTAAAAAGGAAATTTGGTCCACATAACTCATCTATAGCAAAATGCCAATCAAAACTAGAACAACATATCACCTCACCCTTGTCATAACGACTAAAATTAACAACATAGTTAACAACAGGTGTTGACAAGGATGTGGAGAAAGGGGAACCTTCTTCCCCTGTTGGTGGGAGTGTAAACTGCTGTCACCACTATGGAAAACAGTATGGAGGTACCTCAAAAAGTTAAAAATAGAAGTACCCCATGATCCAGCAACTGCACTAACAAGTATGTACCCAAAAGGTACAAAAATACTGATTCGAAGGGACACATGCACTCTGATGTTTATAGCAGCAGTATCAAGAATAGCCAAATTATGGAAAGAGCCCAAATGTCCAGTCCATTGACTGTGAATTGACAAAGAAGATGTGAAGATGTGAGATTATATATATATATATATATATATATATATATATATATATAAAATGGAATATTTCTCTTCTATAATGAAGAATGAAATCTTGCTTTTTGCAATGACTTGGATAGAGCTAGGGAGTATCACAGTAAGTGAAATAATTTAGAGTAAGACAAATACCATATAATTTTACCCATATGTGGAATTTGAGACAAAAAAGATATGAACATGGGGGGAAAAAAGAGGGCATAACCAGAAAACAGGCTCTTTTTTATAGAGAACAAACTGAAGGTTGATGGAGGGAGGTGGGTGGGGGGATGGACTAAACAGGTGGTGGATATTAAGGAGGGCACTTGTGATGAGCACTGGGAACTGTATGTAAGTGATGAATCACTAGATTCTATTACACCTGAAAGTAATATTACACTCCATGTTAACTAACTTGAATTAAACAAATAAATAAACCAGACATAAAAGAACAAATACAACAAATATTGGGATAGGCCAGTGATGGGTATTAAGGAGGGCACATATTGCATGGAGCACTGGGTGTTATACACAAATAATGAATCATGGAACACCACATCAAAAACTAAGGATGTACTGTATGGTGACTAACATAACATAATAAAAATTATTATTAAAAAAAGAACAAATACTGTATGATTCCACTTACATAAGGTATTTATAATACACAAATTTATAAGGGACAGTGAGCTGATTAGATCTTAATAGCGGCTAGAAGGAAGATAAAATGGAAAATTGCATTGTGGATACAAAGTTTGTTCGGAGTAAGGGAAAAGTTTTGTAAATAATGGTGATGATTACAAATGTAATTAATACCATTATATTTTACTCTTAAGAGTGGTTAAAACTTGGGGAGCCCAGCTGGCTCAGTCTATAGAACATGCAACTCTTGATCTCAGAGTTGTACGTTTAAGCCCCATGTTAGGTGTAGAGTTACTTAAAATTAAAATCTTTAAAAAATGGTTAGAATTTATGTAATATTTTATGTTGTATATATTTTGCCACTATAAAACCAATTTCTATTAACAGGATTTATTGCTTTGCCTTTCTTTTTCCTCTTAAACTCAGCTTTCTTACTCTATCCCACCATAGTTTTGAACACATATTCTTTATTAACTTTGAAAAATCTGTGTTTTCCAGGCCATAAAATTATTTACTTACTAATGAATCATCAAACTTTACATAAAAAACCAGGGATGTACTGTATGGTGACTAACATAATAAAAAATATTTTAAAAAATTATTTACTTACCAAAAATAAATATATTTAATATTGTAAATTAAAAATATACTCTTTTTTAAAAATATGGAATGTTTCATGATTTGTGTGCCATCCTTGCTCAAGGTCCATGCTAATCTTCTCTGTATTGTTCTAATTTTAGTATATGTGCTGCTGAAATGAACACAAAAATAAACTCAATAAAAATCACTTACATAGTACTTTATAAATATTTCAAATTCTATTAAATGCTTTTTATATATTGTTTTATATATTGTTTTATTTATGGGAGAAATGCCATTATTAAGACCAATTTATATGCGAGGACATATGGTATAAAGAAGTTATTTAACTTTTCTAAGATCATACAGCCAGTATTTGATATTCTAAAAGATACGTTGTGTTTTCAGAGTCCATGCTGTGAATAAATACACAGTATTTCCCTACTCCTGATTAAATTAGTTTAATCACTAAGGTTCTTTATACCTTAGTTTCTTGCTTTTAAAGTAATAATAATACCTGCTTTGCTGGTTAAAGAATTTCAAAATATTAAATGAAACAATATGTATGAGACTCTTAATCTCAGGAAACAAACTGAGGGTTGCTGGAGTGGGGGTAGTAGGAGGAATGAGGTGGCTGGGTAATGGACAATGGGGAGGGTATATGTTGTAAGTGTTGTGTATTGTGTAAGACTGATGAATCACAGACCTATACCCCTGAAACAAATAATACATTATATGTTATAACAATAAAAAAATTGTGAAAAATAAAAATAAACAATATATATGAAAGAAAATTGAGTTACCTACATACAAATTGCCAACATTTTAAAAGCATTAATAAAATAAGAGAAGACCAGAGTGAAAGTTCTAATAGAAGCATCTTCCTTCTATCATCCATCATTTATTCTTTCTTTAACAGGCTCTATGCTGACCACACTAGGGCATGTAAAAGAGAGACAAACTTAAATTCTGTCTTGAATAGCTGATGCCTAGTGATTAGCTAAAAGTAACTCCATGATTTCCTAGGTTTTTCAATCAATATTTTTAAATTAGCACAAAATCAATTAGTTAACAACTTACGATGCTCACAGGAATATGAAGATTTATAAAATAGGAAAATGTAGACTTCAGGGGCACAGATGATGCTACTAGCTCTTTAATCAAATACATAATTAACAAATATGCATTAAAATATGCTGGTCTTTTATTTTCCAAAATGATTGATTGAAATATGTCAACATGATTTTTACATGTGCAAAAGACATGTAGTGAGGAATTGCAAGATGGCTTGAATTATAGAAACTAACCACCAGTTCCCTCTATGTAATAGATACCACATTCTGAACTTCTTGAATATTCATAATCATTGAATTATTGTTTATAAATAGTCTGGAGTATTTCCCTTCCCAAGAACATATGTATATCCATCCCTATGTAAAGAAAACATGCTTACATTTGGCCCTGTGAATTGATCTTTTTTGTCTCTCACATTCTCTGGCCTATTTTACTTTGTGGCTAAGATTTCAAGTTTGGCTGTGAAAGTATAGAATCCAGGACTGGGATGTTAATTGACACATCTGGGGTTCAAACTTTTGATTTTGGTCTCATTAGCACTATAATGAACTGAGATAACTGGCCCAGACAAATGGTTATGCCACTTAATTTCAAATGAACAAAGTATCTTTCTAAATCTCAAGTGTAATTCCAAAAAGATAGTCACATCATTAAACAGTGCTATGTATTATGATACTCTTTGTAAAAGTAATACTGTGTTTTCCCATTGTAAAAACTGAGGCCCCAAAGCAGGTTTTGAAAGTTTAGGAATTTTTGGTCTAGAAGTGTCAACCATCCTTATCACTGACATCCCTTATTCCAGAGTTTTGTAAAAAGCTAATTGTGTGTTATATAGCATTATTCCAAGTTATCACCAAATGAGGTCTTGGGATAGTACAAAGAAAAGAATTAAGGAATAGTATCACAGTTTATTTGTGATACCTACAGACAACTTTCCCATCAAGAAAATAAAGCATTCACTTGGAGAGAGCTGTAGTTGAAAATATAAATCCTTGAATAAGGGTTTTGAATTTGATCTTCCATAGACAAAAAAAGGCTACTTTGCCTTCATGCTTCTGCATAACTGCAACTCTTTCTCTTTCCACTTCTCCTTCTCCACCATGGGACATTATATGATAGGATTTTTTACAAAGTATACATAATAGCAAACAGGTAACTGATTCTTTGCCTTGAAGACTTAACTTCTTCTTTCTCCAGAGAAATAAGATTTTCAACCCAAGCAAATAGCCAGGAGAAATTAACAGTGTATACATTCTTTTAAACTGAACTGCCCCACAGGGGAGTTGATTTGTCACTAGTCCATTAAGAGAGAACAAGTTCTGATATGTTTGATTGCCATACTTGTCTCTAAACACAGGGTACTGTATTTCAGGAGTTCGAAAAAAGTCAAAAGGAATGATGTTGAAATGCATTCTGATTTGGTACTGACAACACTGAAAGCTAAATCTCCAATCTTGATATATCCTATGAGTTCCAGTCCTGTGTTTTTAATTCACTTCTAAGGTATTTCCACCTTCTTCCTATTTTTTGTCTAATTTTTTAAATAATCACCATTATTTTTTTCTGTCATCCAAGCTCAATAGCAGACACTACTCAGCTATGAAAACCCCTATGGATTCCATTTCACCTAAGTGATGAAACCCATTCCCTCCTCTCCATTCTCACTGCTTCTCACTTTATGTAGACCCTCATTACCTCTCATATACATAATTACAATTGTCTTCTACTGGCCTTGAGGCTTTTTTTTTTACTTTAATATAGGCTATAATATGCTACCAAATTAATTCTATTAAATAATTCCCTTAATGATGTTACTTTCTTTTTCACTAAAATTATTTGGTGATATTTCCTGCTTACCAAATAAGGCACTACATCTTTATTATACCTCTTTATAGTGTAAATCAACCCCTTTTCCAGTCAAATCTCCCACTACTCTCCTTCAGATTTCTTCCACTCCAGCTAAAATTGGGCTACTTGTTATTTCCTGAATATTCCCATGCCACCATTTTCTTCTTCCAATTAAATGTCCCCTTCTCCATTTCCTTTTTCTAAATCATCTCAACTGTTTAAAGTTCAGATCAAATGTTCAAGTTATTCTCCAAAGCATGAAGTAATTTTTCTTGCCCCTGAATTACCAGGATATATTTGCAATTTTGTTTTTGCCTCTCTTGTGGAATATATTACTTTTCCTACTTTATTAGTTATTTTCATAATTCTTATTTTATTCTGCTATTAGAATGCAATTTCCTTGAAAGAAGCATACTGAATCCTACACATGTGAATATATTTTACAGCAGAAACTGAAGTATATTTTTATATTTGAGAAAATAATATTTTAATTTATGGGAAATAAAAGTTCCTGAATAGTTTTTATTATTAATGTTATTTCACACTTTTATAATGCATTTTAAATATTTCTGCCATTCTGTGTTGAGGTTTAATTAAATTATATTCAAAAAGCAAGAAAGGATACCCAATGGAAAAAAGACAACCTTTTCAATAGATGGTGTTAGGGAAACTGGACAGCAACATGCAAAAGAATGAAACTGGACCACTTTCTTGTACCATACACAAAAATTAATTGAAAAATGATTAAAGACTTAAATGTGAGACTTGAAATAATAAAAGTCTTAGAAAAGAACACAGACAGTAATTTTTTTGACATCAGCCATAGCAACTTCTTTCTAGATATGACTCCTGAGGTAAGAGAAACAAAAGCAAAAATAAACAATTCTGACTACATAAAAGTTAAATACTTCTGCACAATGAAGGAAACAATCAAGAAAACTAAAAGGAAGCCTATGGAATGGTTATCTGATAAAGGCTTCGTATTCAAAATATATAAAGAATTTATACAACTCAACAACCCCAAAATGAATAATCCAATAAAAAATGGGCAGAAGACATGGATAGACATTTTTCCAAAGAAGACACAGAGATAGCCAAAAGACACATTATAATATGCTCAACATCACTGATCAGGGAAATGTAAATCAAAACCACAATGAAATATCACCTCATACCTGTCAGAATAGGTGTGACACAACACAAGAAACAATTGTTGGTGAGGATGTGAAGAAAGGGGAACCCTCTTGCACTGTTGGTACAAATGCAAACGGGTGCAGCCACTCTGGAAAACAGTATGGAGGTTCCTCAAAGTTAAAAAGAGCTATCCTATGAGCCATCAATAGCCCTTCCAAGTATGTACCCGAAGAATACAAAAATACTAATTCAAAAGGATACATGTTCCCTGATGTTTATAGCAGTATTATCTACAATAGCCAAATTATGGAAAGGGCCCAAGTGTCCATTGACTGATGAATGGATAAAGAAAAAGTGCTATGTATGTATGTGTGTGTGTATATATATATATATATAGAGAGAGAGAGAGAGAGAGAGAGAGAGAATATTATTCAGCCACAAAAAAATGAAATCTTGTCATTTGCTACAATGTGGATGGAGCTAGAGAGTCTTAAGCTAAGTGAAATAATTGAGTCAGAGAAAGACAAATACCATGTGATATCACTCATATGTGGAAGTTAAGAAATGAAACAAATGAGCAAGGGGGAAAAAGAGAGGGAGATGGGCAAACCAAGAAATGCACTCTTAACTATAGAAACAAACTTATGGTTAACAAAGTGGAGGTGACTGGGAGATGGGCTAAAAGGTGATGGTGATTGAGAGCGTACTTGTGATGAGCATCAGGTGTTATATGTAAGTGTTGAATCACTTATTGTACACTTTAATAATACACTGTATGCTAACTAATTGGAATTTAAATAAAAAGTTTTTAAGAAGTTTCTTTGATTCTAACATAATAATGGATCAGACACTAACCAAATTATTAAAAGTTTCCTTACTCTATCGCTTATTTTACTTTTCATACTTATATTACTTAAACCTACTTTAAAATAATACCAATGTCTTTTGTCCCTCTTTTGTGTTTGATTTGCTGTGAAACATTTGTCCAATAGTAAAGACAATTTGAATAGCAAAGATGATTAGACATACAAAATTCCCTTTATTCTTAAAAAATTATATAGAGAATTTTTTTGTATTTTGGAAATTTTGAGTGAACATGTGAAACTTTAATTTTAACTATTAATTTACATACTATTATATTTCCCATTCAAGGCAGTAAATATTATTGCAACATATGTCTGTACCATCATAAATCATTTAAATAATAAGGGAACATGTTTTATTTTTCTCAAATTTCTACACAACACAAAACTTTACTTACTCTATTTTCCCTGTCTATTTTTACTTTGTAATGTTTTCATAGTTCTGCTTCTGTTTCAATGTCAGTGGACAATCCAACCTTATAATTTCAACTTTGCAATAATTTTCTACATTGCATTTTGTACAGTGAAATCCAATGAAGACCTCCCCACTTGGCATGTGCCTAATCTTCAGGGCCAATTTACATTTCATTGCAATGTGACAGGAGGAAAATGTAGCCAGATGTAAAAGGGCCAAGCCACATTGTCAAGCAGAATGCTTGAGTTAAATTAAAAAAAAATGAAAGGAAGAAGAAAGAGGGAGAAAGGAAAACAAAAAATATGTCTTCTTAAAACAAGCAGAATTCTACAAGTTAATACTTTAAAGGAACAAAGTAAACAGGTGTAAATATTTATTTATCCAAAGTGTGGTTTAATTTTAAATTTAAATCCCTCTGAAACTTAGAGCACTGCGTTTATAATAGGAGAACAGTAGACAGACTTGCCCTTCACTGGAGGGCATGTCATACGGTCCTTGCCTTCTCTGCAAAACCATCAGGCTGGCAGTAGTGACAGATGAACAGCTTACCATTAATTTCCCCTCTTTCATGCCTTCAATCCAAACGGTGCATATTCTCCACAGGGATGCATCAAGGTCTTTGCCTCTATTTCTCTTGCATACTCACACTGACTTATAAATCAAGTGCAGATAGAATAGAGGGCAAATATCAATCTTTAATTATTTTTTCCTCCTGGCCCATGCCCACTGGCACACTACTGAGCTTTGACTGAAAGGGTCTTCAAATCATCCTGTGATTTATAGGCTAGGTAGTTCTCAGTGAGGACAAAACAACAAAGGAAATCTGAGAGGGAGAATTTGTATATCTTGGCTTGCAAATTATAAGTTTTGTGATAGCAGTGTTTTAAAGGATGAGTTACCTAAAATATGTCTCTAAGATGTTATTATCATGGTGGGGAAAATTTTTGAATATAAAGCCTTCCTGCATTCTCTTAGCATGGCTAGAAGAAAAATCTTTAAAATGTTTTAGTCTTATTTCTCCCCTTTGTTGTAAGGCGTTAGTTTCTTCGTAAAACTTGAAGGATTATCCAAAAACAGACCCTCTGTTATGATCGGTTTGCTTTCTTTAAATTGGTATGTTTAGGGGCGCCTGGGTGGCACAGCGGCTAAGCGCCTGCCTTCGGCTCAGGGCATGATCCCGGCGTTGTGGGATCGAGCCCCACGTCAGGCTCCTCCGCTATGAGCCTTCTTCTTCTCCCACTCCCCCTGCTTGTGTTCCCTCTCTCACTGGCTGTCTCTATCTCTGTCGAATAAATAAATAAAATCTTTTAAAAAAATAAAAATAAATTGGTATGTTTTATAACAGCATTATGAGTAAAGTGCTTCATAGAATGTACACAAAGTCTAGGGTGTAAAATCGGGAGGCTTTAGCATGTGATTGTTAATACTTTGTATATATTTTTCAAATTGTGCTTAGTATATTGTTTGTGGTAAATGGTCAATAAGTATTGCATTTTTTGAAACTAAAATATTCTGCGGTGCTACTTTGATTTTTAGCAGTAGTGGTCATTTTATGCTAATGATTAAGATCACTGAAGATGTCTGAATTTTTTTTTAATTTGCTTTGAAGGAATTGTACCCTGCATCTTTTAGGATACTCAGTTTGTTTGTATATTTTAAAAGAGGAAATATTTAGCTGGGGAAATAGTGCCTGAAAATTCTTTTGGCTTATAATACATCGCTCTTGTACTAAAAGTACATTCAAAACCACTAGGTGAAGCAATAGGATTTTAAGCTCACAAAGGCTGATATGATTATTGATAAATAATAAGATTATTTTTTTTTTGCTAAGCATGAAGTGTTAATGCTGTTAAATGCCTGGAAATGTTGATGTTAAAAGCTGCCTGCTGGCCTTTTGCAGGTGACATATCTAGGGATTCAGAGCTATTTCATTTTCTATCACTTTCTTTTAAGGCTGCAAGCCCCATCTATAAATTACAACTGATAACAAAAGTGGAAGCTAACAGTGGCAAAATTAGGCCCAAAGGCAAAATAATTATATATACAGCCTTCAGCAGTGAAGGAGAGAGCCATCAATCAGGCCCCAATTATTCACTAGTTAATCAGCTCTGCCCTTCCTTTATTGAAGGGTTACAGTGTAATTAAGTTGGCAGCATCCTTTTAATTCATCAAACATACAACACATGGCGGTGTTTGTTGCAATTGGGGGACAGCACCTTTGTGAGTTTGACCCTAGCACTGCTTCTGAAAACTTCAAGAGGTAAGAGAGAATATTTATGCAAGAGCACGGTACTGGGGTGGTAGTGTCTTCATATACAGGCCTAAGATGAAAACAATGAAGAGAACAGGATACTGCTGAGCACATTCAAATCCATAAAGCTAACCTTAAATATGTAAATAAATGTGTGTGACTATGTGTATTTATGGATGTGTGTGTGCATATGTGTGTAAATGGCACATATAAAAGATGTGATATAAAGAGATATGGCTGATTTCTGACATGCAAATGAGCACTGAGACATTCAGAATACAAGCTTTAGGAGGATACCCACTTATTTCAATGAGACTGGGCTTGCACAAACCAATTGGGAGGGAGATCCTGTAAACTTTTGTTCAGAGCCAGTTTTTGTGGTACATCAGAAAATTACACAAATGACATTACAATAATAAATTCTTAGGGTTCTATTTTGTTTTGGTTTTTGTTCCTGAAATTAGTGTTACTCTGATTCTCCAATTTGTTTAAAAGTGAATTTGTTCTGTTTCCAAAACTTGTCTCTTCTTAGAATGTTCTACAAAGTGTGACAAGAATCCCTAATGATTATGTTTACATTGTTGCTGTCTGCATGGAACCTTCTCACTTGAAGACTATAAAGATGATGACATATGGATATTTACGATGTAATGTGTTCTTTTTCACAATTGCTCAAATTTTTAAATTATTTTTTAACTAGCTCAAAAGCTGTAATTGAACATCATCTATAAAGAGAAGTTCACAAATATTTTATTTCATCACATTTTCTAAAATCTCTAAATAGTGGCATTCCATTCATAACTTGGAACCCAACAATATTGTCTATAAAGAATAATTCAATATAAAAAAACTAAATAAGTTAGAAAACTGATATATTTGGTAAGGTGGCTAATCTTACCAAGTTCACATAAAGGGCGTGCGCACACACACACACAGACACACACACACAGGAAATACTAATACCACTGAGAGAATAGCTAAACTAGTTAGTTTGAATCATGCATGGAACAACATGCATGAAATATAAAAAATTTAGAATAATGATAAATTGTCTTAGAGATGTTCTTCTATGCCCCTACTTTGTTGTGTTTAATTTGGGTATTGGTATTAGATAGTCCATGTATTCTTTTATTAACTACATTCTAAGAAATTTACATGTGAGAAAGTGATGCATCTTTCCCATCCTCAGATAGCTTGCACATAAAGGGGAGCCAAAAGTTTCATTGAATGAATGCATATAGAAAAAACATGTGTTACTACTGGTTTAGTAGCTACCCATAAAAATTTAAGGATTCACTTAGATTGGTGGTTATATTGTAGGTAAACAGAATCCAAAAATGAATGAATTTCATATATCTACAAAATCAATCACAGAGTGGAAAATTAATCATTTAAAATTAAGAAGAGGAAGTCTAAAATTCCTTTCTGTCCAAAAAAGTGTATGACATTTTGATACCAAAATTTAAATTATTAGCGATTTTTTCATTCCTAAATATACTACTTTTGTCCCTAATGAATTTGATTTAATTGAATTTTGCCTACTTGACCAATAAGGTTTCTATTTTTTCTAGATTTTGCCTACTAATTTCAAGGATTTATTTCTTAATATTTGAAGAGCCATGTAAATTAACCCTATAGATATTAGTTTGTTATTTCCAAGAAAAATTAAATAAATGCTGTATAGTCCTTATGTTCAGCTTAAGTACGTGTTTCCCATGTCATCCTCTTTTTAGTATTGCGTTCTTTCTGTTCTTTGAGTTGCTTATTCTAGGTCATAGTTGTTTTATTTTTTTTTTCCATGTAAAGACAGAGATTTTTAAAATAAGCATTGGAAACAACTTACTTTGGGAAATCAAAAATAAGATTTCCATTATTCTTTAATGGGCAAACTTTCCCCTGATATTTTTATTAGTCCTAATGAATTCCAGGAAGCACTTCTACTAAAGTCTCTTGCAAGTTTTATCTTATTTCTAGGTTTTCACTTTTTAAATTTATATTGGCCTTCCCTCAATTTCATGGTAGGTTAGACTACCCTACTTAGTAGTTTTTTATTTTCATTTTCTTTAGTTTCTTGTCTTTTTCTGAAGGAGTCCAATTGAGAAGCCATTTTCAGGGCATTTTCATATTTTATAAAATGTCACTCAAGCATATGTGAAGAGAAATACATTGTTTCTCATTTTCAATATCTTGATCACCATATGTGGTGGAGATTATAGTTAGAACATGTACAGAACTTGCTAAATTCTGTATGGGAACACTTCAATTCTTTGTATATGACTTTAAATGTTTCCATCTTTTGTCCAGAAAGATGAACTTCCTGAATTCAATGCAGTGTCTAAAAATTGTAAGATTGGTTTAACAGCATCTTAAAAATCAAACAAATAAAACAAAATAGTGCTGTAAAGTGAAGGGCATGAATAAAAAGATGAATGAAGAAAGCATAATAAAAACACCTATTTTTTTCTACAGTAATTCATAATAAGACAGACTTAAATTCTCTTGAGTGAGAATCTCTATTGGAGGGCAGCAGCTTCTTCTTTCACTTGGCAATTAAATTAGAGCAAGAATAAACTCCTTTTGTTTAGCTTCATAAGTAAAAAGAGCTGAATTTTTTTAAAAAAAATGTGGTTAACAAGACGAAATAATTATTTATGAATGGACATTAATGAGGACAGGGTCTGCCATCTTCTTGCCAAACATCATGAATTATTCATTAACTTAAGGTCCTTCACAATATTGGTTCCTTTAATCCAAAAGAAGCTCCAGAACACTCTCCTCCCATAGTTATCTTCTGTCACTCAAAGGAAGATTCATACTTGATTTAATGTTCAAAATAAACTTTAAAATTTAGTTGATATGAGGGGAAAAGAGAGAGAGAGACAAACCAAGAAACAGAATTAAAAAAATATTAAGTTATGTTAGTCACCATACAGTACATTATTAGTTTTTGATGTAGTGTTCCATGATTCATTGTTTGCATAAAACACCCAGGGCTCCATGCAATATGTGCCCTCCTTAGTAACAATTAATGGACTAGCCCATCCTCCCCAACCCCTCCCCTCTGAAACCCTCAGTTTGTTTCCCAGAGTCCATAGTATCTCATGGCTCATTCCCCCTTCTGTGTACCCTCCCTTCATTCTTCCCTTCCTTCTACTACTGATCTCCCTGATATTCCTTATGTTCCACAAATGAATGAAACCATATAATTGTCTTTCTCTGTTTGACTTATTTCACTTAGAATAATCTCCTCCAGTCCCATCCATGTTGCTGCAAATGTTGGGTAATTGTTCTTTCTAATGCCTGAGTTATACTCCATTGTATACATGGACAACATCTTCTTTATCCCTTCATCTGTTGAAGGGCATCTCAGCTCCTTGCACAGACTAGCTATTGTGGACAATGATGCTATGAACATTGGGTTGCATATGGCCCATTTCTTCACTATATTTGTATCTTCGGGTTTTTTGTTTGTTTGCTACTTATCAATAATATTTTTTATTACATTATGTTAGTCACCATACAGATCATCCCTAGTTTTTGATGTAAAGTTCCATGATTCATTAGTTACGTATAACACCAAGTGCATTATGCAATATGTGCCCTCCTTACTACCCATCAACGGCCTATCCCATTCCCCCACCCCCTTCCCCTCTGAAGCCCTCAGTTTCTTTCTCAGAGTCCATAGTCTCTCATGCTTCATCCCCCCTTCTGATTACCCCCCCTTTCTTTAACCCTTTCTCCTCCTACCGATCTTCCTAGTTCTTATGTTCCATAGATGACAGAAATCATATGATAATTGTCTTTCTCTGCTTGACTTATTTCACTTAGCATTATCTCCTCCAGTGCCATCCATGTTGCAGCAAATGTTGAGATATCGTTCTTTTTGATGGCTGAGTAATATTCCATTGCATATACGGACCACATCTTCTTAATCCAGTCATCTGTTCAAGGCCATCTCAGCTCCTTCCATGATTTAGATATTGTGGACAGTGCTGCTATGATCATTGGGGTGCATATGGCCCTTCTCTTCACTACGTCTGTATCTTTGGAGTAAATACCCAGTAGTGCAATGTCTGGATCATAGCATAGCTCAATTTTTAACATTTTAAGGGACCTCCACAGTCTTTTCCAGAGTGGCTGTACCAACTTGCAATCCCACCAACAATGTAGGAGTGATCCCCTTTCTCCACATCCTCTACAACAATTGCTGTTTCTTGTGTTGTCAATTTTTGCCATTCTAACAGGCATAAGGTGGTATCTCAGTGTGGATTTGATTTGAATTTCCTTGATGGCTAATGATTTTGACCATTTTTTCATGTGTCTGTTAGCCATTTGTATGTCTTCATTGGAAAAGTGTCTGTTCATATCTTCTGCCCATTTTACAATTTGTTTGTTTCTTGTGTATTGAGTTTGAGATGTTCTTTGTAGATTTTGCATACCAGTATTTTATCTGTAATGTCATTTGCAAATATATTATCCCATTCCGTAGGCTGCCTCTTAGTTTTTTTTGACCTTTTCCTTGGCTGTGCAGAAGCTTTTGATCTTGATGAAGTCCCACAAGTTCATTTTTTTCTTTTGTTTCTCTTGCCTTTGGAGAAGTGTCATGAAAAAATTTACTGTGGCCGATGTCGTAGAGGTTGCTGCCTATGCTCTCCTCTAGGATTTTGATGGATTCCTGTCTCACATCGAGGTCTTTCATCCATTTGGAGTTTATCTTTGTGTATGGTGTGAGTGAGTGTTCAAGTTTCATTTTTTGCATGTAGCTGTACAATTTTCCCAACACCATTTATTGAAGAGACTTTCATTTTTCCAAGGGATGTTTTTTCCTGCTTTATCAAAGATTAGGTGCACAAAGAGCTGATGGTTAATTTCTGGGTTCTCTATTCTTTTCCATTGGTCTATGTGTCTGTTTTTTGTCAGTACCTTGCTGTCTTTGTGATCACAACTTTGTAGTACAGCTTGAAATCTGGCAATGTGATGCCCCCAGCTTTGTTTTTCCTTTTCAGCAATTCGTTGGCATTTCGGGGCCTATTTTGGTTCCACACACATTTAAGGGCTGTTTGTTCCAGTTCTTTGAAAAATGTCATTGGTATTTTGATCGGGATGGCAATGAAAATGTAGACTGCTTTGGGTAGCTTGGGCATTTTAACTATGTTAATTCTTCCAATCTATGAGCACAGAATATTTTTTCGTCTTTTTATGTCTTCTTCAATGTCTTTCATCAGTGTTCTGTAGTTTCTAGCATATGGATCCTTTACCTCTCTGGTTAAGTTTATTTTGAGATGTCTTATGATTTTAGGTGCTATTGAAAATGGAATGGATTCCTTAATTTCTCTTTCTTCAGTCTCATTGTTCGTGTATAGAAATGCAACTGATTTCTGAGCATTGATTTTGTATCCCGCCACATTACTGAATTGCTCTATAACTTCTAGTAGTTTGGTGGTGGATTCTTTTGGGTTTTCCATATAGAGTGTCATGTCATCTGCAAAGAAAGACCATTTGTCTTCTTTGCCGATTTGGATATATTTTCCCTTCTTGTTGCCTGACTGCTGTTACAAGGAGTTCTAGTACTATGTTGAATAATAATGGTAAGAATGGGCATCCTTCTCATGTTCCTGATTTTAAGTTAAAGGCTTCCAGCTTTTCCCCATTGAGAATGATATTTGCTGTAGGCTTTTCATAGATGGTTTTTCTGAGATTGAGGAATGGACCCTCTATCCCTATACTCTGAAGGGTTTAATCAGGAAAGGATGCTGTATTTTGTCAAATAATTTTTCTGCATCTATTGAGAGAATCATATGATTCTTGACTCTTTTCTTGTTGATATAATCTATCACACTGATAGATTTGCGAATGTTGAACCACCCTTGCATCACAGGGATGAATCCCACTTGGTCATGGTGGATAATCCTTTTAATGTACTTTGGATCTTATTAGCTAGGATCTTTTTGAGAATATTGGCATCCATATTCATCAGGGATATCAGTTTGTAATTCTCCTTTTGATGGGTTCTTTGTCTGCTTTGGGGATCAAGGTAACATTGGCCTCATAGAATGAGTTTGGTAGTTTTCCTACAGTTTCTATTTTTTGAAACAGCTTCAGGAGAATAGGTATAATTTCCTCCTTGAATGATTGGTAGAATTCCCCAGGGAATCCATCAGGCCCTGGAGTTTTATTTTTCAGAAGATTTTAATCACTGCTTCAATCTCTTCATAATTAATGTCTGTTTAAAAAATCAATTTCTTCCTATTTCAGTCTTGGTAGTTTACAGGTTTCCAGGAAGGCCTCCATCTCTTCCAGGTTGCTTAATTTATTGGCATAAAGCTGTTGATAAAAGTTTCTAATGATCCTTCTTATTTTCTTGGTGTTGATTGCGACCTCTCCCTTTTCTTCCATAATTTTGTTAATTTGGGTCCTTTCTCTATTCTTTTGGTTAAGCCTTGCCAGTGGCTAGTCTATTTTAATTATTCTTTCAAAGAACCAGCTTCTAGTTCTGTTGATCTGCTCTACTGTGCTCTTGGATTCTAATTCATTGTTCTCTGCTCTAATCTTGATCAACTGCTTTCTCCTGTGTGGATTAGGCCTGTTCTTATATTGCTGTTCCAGCTTCTTGAGGTGAGAATATAAAAACTGCATTTTAGATTTTTCTCTTCTTTTGAGTGAGGCTTGGATGGCTATGTATTTTCCCCTTACGACTGCCTTTGCAGTGTCCCATAGGTTTTGGATCATTGTGTTTTCATTCTCGTTGGTCTCCATAAATTGTTTAAATTGCTTTTTGATTTCCTGGCTTATCGACTCATTCTTGAGAAGGATGGTTCTTAGTTTCCAAAAGTGTTTGAGTTTCTTCCAAATTTTTCTTTGTGATTGAATTCCAGATTCAAAGCATTGTGGTCTGAGAATATGCAGGGAGTAATCTCAGTCTTTTGGTATCATTTGAGACCTGTTTTGTGACCCAGCATGTAGTCTATTCTGGAGAAAGTTCCACGTGCATTCGAAAAGAATGAGTATTCTGTTGTTCTGGGGTGTATTGTTCTATATATATCATTGAGGTCCATCTGGTCCAGTATGTCATTCATAGGTCTTGTTTCTTTGTTGATTTTCTGCTTAGGTGATCTGTCTATTGCTGAGAGCGGAGTGTTGAGGTCCCCTACTATTAATGTATCATTACCTATATGTCTTTTTACTCTGGTTAAAAGTTGGCTTATGTATCTAGCTGTACCCCTGTTGGGAGCATAGAGGTTTATAACTGTCATATCCACTTGTTGGATACATCCTTTAAGAATAATGTAGTGTCCTTCTGTATATCTCACTACAGTCTTTAATTTAAAATGTAATTTTTCTGATATGAGAATTGCTACCCCAGCTTTCTTTTGAGGTCCATTGGCATGAAAGATGGTATTCCATCCCTTTACTTTCAGTCTAGATGTATCTATAGGTTCAAAATGAGTCTATTGTAGACAGCAAATGGATGGGTCATGTCTTTTTATTCAATCTGCGTCCCTGTGGCATTTTATGGGAGCATCTAGGCCATTTACATTGAGGACTGAATATTGAGAGATATGATTTTAATGATGCCATGTTGCCAGTAAAGTCTTTGTTTCTATCGATTGTGACTTTCTGCTCTCTACCACTCTTGGGGCCTTTTTACTTTTAAGAACCCCCCTTAATATCTGCTGTAGGGCTGGTTTCATGGTTATGAAATTGGTCAATGACTGGCGATTCTGGAAGGTCTTTATTTCCCCATCAATTCTGAATTACACCCTTGCTGGATAAAGGATCCTTGGCTGCATGTTTTTCTCTGAAAGAGCTTTAAAAATACCCTCCACACACCCTTTCTCTCATTCCAGGTCTGTGTAGATAGGTCTGACATAATTCTGATACTT
Organism: Ailuropoda melanoleuca; assembly: GCF_002007445.2. Lineage (NCBI taxonomy): Eukaryota > Metazoa > Chordata > Mammalia > Carnivora > Ursidae > Ailuropoda > Ailuropoda melanoleuca. Next base: position 59,995,477 of record NC_048238.1, read on the forward strand.
TTGCCTTGGTACGTGAGAAATTTCTTTGCCCTGGCCGCTTTCAATCCTGTATCCTTGGATTTATGTTTGCGAATTGTGCTATGATGTGACGTGGCATAGGTTTGTCGTGGTTGAGCTTGAGAGGGATCCTCTCTGCTTCTTGGACATGAACGCTTGTTTCCTTTGCTAGATTAGGGAAGTTTTCAGCTACAATTTCTTCAAATATCTCTTCTAGACCTCTGATTTTCTCCACCCCCTCGGAGATGCCGATGATCCTGACATTGGAACGTTTCATTGAGTTGGTAATCTCTCATAACCTACATTCTTGAGATTGGATTTTTTTGAGTCAAGTTTCTGTTTTAACTTTCTCTTCTGCCACCCCATCCTCCGATTTGCTAATTCATTCTTCTGCCTCATTTATTCTGGCCATCAGAGCCTCTAGTTTTGACTGCATTTGATTCATAGCATTTTTAATTTCTGCCAGATTCGCTCTCATTTCTGCCCTTAGAGATTCTATATTCTCATTAATGTTTTCGTTAATATTTTTTTTCAAGTGTACACATGATCTTGACCATTGTTACTGTAACTCCATTTCTGACAATTTGGTTATATCCATATCCATCAGTTCTGTGGCAGAGGCCACAGACTCATTATCTTTTCTTTGCTTGGGGGGGATTTCTTTTTCTTGTCATTCTGATGAGTAAAGGTTTTGGGGTTGTCCAGAGCCTAAATTATTGACCAGGACCCAGGCAGTGTGCTCTTGTTTTATCAGGACCTTAGGGATGTGGGCTTCTTGATTTTTCAGACTGCTTTCTGGGGGAGGGTCCTGCCACACTGATACTCAGGCAACCCTTTTTGGGTAGAGTCATCCTGTCCCCTGCAAGGGGGGATGGGGATGGGCACATTGTGAGCTGGTATTTCCAGGCTTTTGTTCTCTGGCGGCTTTCCCTGGTGGTTTGCTGTGCCTCTTCTGAGAGTCAGAGCAGCAGTAGCTGAATCCCAGCCTCTGTCTCAGAACAGAGAGATCACAGTCTGCTCTCTGCTGAGCTCTTCTTGTCTCTTTAACTCTGTTTCTGTTGGTGCTGCTAAGCCCTGCAATGTCCCGGGATGTGTGCCCAACACACGGCATCCCAGCCCTCACTTCCAGGGCCAGCACTTCTCTGTCCTTTGTGTTTTTAACACTGCCAGCTGGCAGCCACTCCCATGCAAGCTCCGCAGCTCCATTCCAGTGTGGTTCTCGAGCACTCCAGAGCGCCGGTTTTGAGACTGGTCGCACGCATTCCCAGCCTCATGGTCTTAGTCTGTTCTCTCTCGGGTGCCCATCCGTGTGTCTGGCCTGTTCCCCAGTTCAGGTGGCTACCGCTTCCCAGCACCCAAATGCAGAGGCTTCCCCCACATTCCATTTATCTTCCAATATCTGTGTGCAGATTCACAGCTCTCTGCTTCATACCTCAAAACTCAGTGCTGGAGATGTTCATTTGTATAGGTCCAGGTGTATCTTCCTATGTCTCAGGCTGATTCCATGGGTGTTCAGGATGTTTTGGTACCTATCTAGCTCGACTCAGGGGACCAGCTGAAAAAGGGGACCCCTACTCCGCCATCTTAACTCCTCCCTACATTTGTATCTTTGTTGTAAATACCCAGAAGTGCAATTGCTGGGTCATATGGTAGCTCTATTTTCAACATTTTGAGGGACCTCCACGCTGTTTTCCAAAGTGGCTGTACCAACTTGCATTTCCACGAAGAGTGTAAGATGATTCCCCTTTCTCTGCATCCTCTCTAATATTTGCTGTTTCTTGCTTTGTCAATTTTTGTCATTCTAACTGGTGTAAGGTTGTATCTCAATGTGGTTTTGATTTGAATTTCCCTGATGGCTAGTGATGTTGAACTTTTTTTCATGTGTCTATTAGCCATTCATATGTCTTCATTGGAAAAGTGTCTGTTCATATCTTCTGCCTATTTTTTGATTTGATTATTTGTTTCTCATGTATTGAGTTTGCGATGTTCTTTGTAGATCTTGGATAACAGCCTTTTATCTGTAATGTCATTTGCAAATGTCTTCTCCCATTCCTTGGGTTGCCTCTTTGTTTTGTTGACTATTTCCTCTGTTGTGCAGAAACTTTTTATCTTGATGAGGTCCCACAAGTTCATTTTTGCTTTTGTTTCCCTTGCCTTGGAGACGTGTCATGAAAGAAGTTTCTGTGGCCCATGTCAAAGAGGTTACAGCCTATGTTCTCCTCTATGATTTTAATGGATTCCTTCTCACATTGAGATATTTCATCCATTTGGAGTTTATCTTTGTGTATGGTGTGAGAGACTGGTCAAATTTCATTTTTCTGTGTATAGCTGTTCAGTTTTCCCAGCACCATTTATTGAAGAGACTGTCTTTTTTCCACTGAATGTCTTTTCCTGCTTGGTCAAAGATTAGTTGACCATAGAGCCTTTGTGATCACAGCTTTGTATTATAGCTTGAAATCCAGCAATGTGATGTCCCCAGCTTTGTTTTTCTTTTTCAACATTTTCTTTGTGATTTGTGGTCTTTTCTGGTTCCACACAAATTTTGAGGTTGTTTTTCCAGCTCTTTAAAAAAATGTCAATGATATTTTGATCAGGATGGGATTGAAAGTGTAGATTGCTCTGGGTAGCACATATATTTTAACTATGTTTATTCTTCCAATCCATGAGCATGGAATGTTTTTCCATCTTTTTGTGTCTTCTTTGATGTCTTTCATCAGTGTTCTGTAGTTTCTAGAGTATAGGTCCTTTACCTCTCTGGTTAAGGTTATTTTGAGATATCTTATGATTTTAGGTGCTATTGAAAATGGAATGGATTCCCTAATTTCTCTTTCTTCAGTCTCATTGTTCGTGTATAGAAATGCAACTGATTTCTGAGCATTGATTTTGCATCCTGCCACATTACTGAATTGCTCTATGAGTTCTAGTAATTTGGGGATGGAGTCTTTTGGCTTTTCCATATAAAGTAGTGTGTCATCTGCGAAGTGAGAGAGCTTGACTTATTAGCCAATTTGAATACCTTTTATTCTTTTTTGTTGTCTGGTTGCTGTTGTTAGGACTTCTAATACTATGTTGAACAATAATGGTGAGAGTGGGCATTCTTGTTGAGTGCATGATCTTAAGGGAAAGGCTCTGAGCTTTTCCCCATTGAGAATGATATTCACTGTAAGGTTTTCATAGATGGTTTTTATGAAATTGAGCAATGTACCCTCTATCAGACTCTTAACTATAGAGAACAAATTGATGGTTACCAGAATGGAGGTGGGTGGGCGAATGGGTTAATTAGGTGATAAGGATTAAGAAGTGCACTTGTGATGAGCGCCAGGTGTTGCATAGACATGTTGAATCACTATTTTGTACACATGAAACTAATATTGTACTGCATGCTAGCTAACTGGAATTCAAATAAAAACTTAAAAAATCAGTTACTATTCAGAAGAAACTAAGTAAGAGATGATTCTCCCGAATGAAATGAAATGATAATAACTGATGCTATGTTAAGTGTGAAACACTTAGTGATATGAGAGAAGGAAAGGAACATTAATGGCAATTCTTGGGTCAGATCTGTTCTAGAGGAATTAAAGGAAGAACAACGTTTAAGCTATTTTTTTTCAGAAGAACTAAGCAGAAAGTTGTATACTATTTTATCATGAAATTGGTAATACCTCAAGAAACAATCTGGATCATTCAGGATAAAAATTTTGTTCTTTTTTTAGAGACTTAAATTTACAGTTAGAATGCCCTCTCTTTGCTGGAATACCTCCCAATGTATTATTATAATATTGGGTTGAGAGGAATGTTTTTGACTGCTCTTATCTGAGAGTCCAGTGACTTGTCTCAATAGGAGATTTCTCTGAAATTAAAAAGAAAATTAGGCTTGGGGAAAAAATAGGCTTGGAAAATAACAAAAAAATGTGATAGCCCTTGAAAATGTTAGTGCTTATGTAGTTTTCATGTTTCCTTAAATTCAGAAGTATAGTAGAGCTCTGTTTTAACCCAACTTTTTCTAGAGGTTTAAACACTCACATTTCATTCCCTAAATCTAACAAAACTTTAGCAGCCGAAATCTGATGAGTATGATGAAGCTGTAAGTGGGTGGTCTTCCTGCCTCTCAGTACTAGAGTTATAAAGGAGTCTCCCTGTTTTTTTCTCTTTCTTACTTTACTTACTATAAAATGGGGAATGACATTTCTTCTCTCATAGAAAAACTCAGTGAATCAATTACTTCTTACAAAATATATAAATATGTCAGGTTTCTCTTCCCCTGAGACTATAGGGTTCTAAGAGTATTTCTTCTGAGGTCTTAAAAGAAAAGGAAATTTTATATTTTGAATGATCTTGAAAGAAGAAACATGACATTATGATTTATTCATTTCAGTCAATTGATGGAAGAGTCCAACTGCTTAAGAACATGTCTTTAAAATCTGAGCACTCAATATAATAATCATTGTACTCATATAACTCCCTATTCTGTCTCGTTTAATCCACAAAATAATCCTATGAGACAGTTATTATTTGCTCCATTTTATAGGTGAGATCACCAAGTCACAAAGAAAGTTAAATAACTTGCCTGAGTATACACAGCTGGTAAATGAAAGAGTAAGGATTTAAAACCAGGCCATTAGGCTCCATAATTGTCTTTGACCACTACACTGTTTTTTAAAAGATTTTATTTGTGTATTTGACAGAAAAAGAGAGAGAGAGAAACAGCAGCAAAGAGAGAGGGAGGAGCAGGCTCCCTGATAAACAAGGAGCCTAATGCAGGACCTGATCCCAGGACCCCAGGATCATGACCTGTGCCAAAGGCAGAGGCTTAACTGACTGAGCCACCCAGAGCCCTAACCACTGCACTGTTAACCACTGTGCTTTACTGCATTTTAAGGATCTTGGGCAACAAATTCATTAGGTTTTCTCCTTTGATTCTATTTTTAAAATATATATGGGAGTCTCTTTCATTCTAATATCAAAATAAAATAAAACTAACATCTCTGGATTCATACTCCAGTATAATTTTAACAAATTGTAACATATATATATATATATATATATATATATATATATATATAATATTTTAAAACTGAAAACCAATTGTTATAAATCATATATATTTATAGATATATATTTATTTGTATATATTTATATATCACATTTATATATTAAATATATAATTGAATAAATATATCCTGTGTTTTGTTTGGGCTAGTCAGCTAAGCCTCTGGGTGATTTTTACAAATTTCATATGAGTGGCTTTTAAAACTTCATGTCCTCCCTGATCAAATGAGAAATGAATTCCTTTTTTTCTGTACTGGCCTGGCATAGCAAAGGTTAAAATTACAGTTTCAAGAAAATGTAATTTTTTAGCTCTATATGAAATATGAGATTGAAATAAGTATGAAAATTTGGCAGTAGTGGCACAAGAGAAAATATGATCATCCTGGCCAATCCATATATAATTATGTATTGTTTCCATTAGCATTTAAGTAAAGCAACAGATGAGCTAATCCATATGAAAGTACTTTGTCAACAGTAAAATGTTAGGAGTAACTTTTTTTCAGCTGGAATTAGCCTTTTAATTTAATAAACCCTTTTAACTTTTAAATATTTTTTTACCATACAGTCTTCTCAGTCTAAAACTAGCAGAATGAAATAGTCAAATATCATTTTTGCAGATGTTAAGTGCTTCTTGGGATAGGTAAATTATTCCATCTTACCATAAGTTGCAACTAATGGATCACAAAGCTGGTGCTAAAAAACACATGTCCCTTGTGCATCATTCCACACCTGCTACATAATTTCCTACAACACTATTCCTTCAAGTAGCCATTCCATTCCTCAACTTTATTGTTCTTAATTGAACACTATGTTCCTTTTATTTAAAAATCAAAGATATATACTTGAAGTCTATAGAGAGGAATTAAAAGACATCTGTCTGCTTAAATGGATGATTTCTAAATCTTTTCTAATCATGATGTTTTTATGATTCAGGATAAAATTTCAATATTAATTGTATCCTTTGTCCTCTATGCTTTGGACACTGTGGCTCTCATCCAGGCCCTAAACCTCAAAGTTATCTTTGATTCAGTATTTTAATTTTTAATACATTCTATCTAGCCATTTATTCAATTAATAATTATCAAGAGCCTTCTATATGTAAGTCCTCATTCTAGGCACTGGAAAACCTTAAACACCATGTACATTATAATCCTTGATTTTTAACTTCAAATTTTTCATAATCTAAATAGGCAGATAAATAGCATAGAAGATATTTGAAGACATTGAGCATGCCTTATATGTTGGATAGAATTTTTAATTATATTTGATGCTCAATAAGTGCTGATACCCTTATACAATGCTGGTGGAAATGTATAATGAGACAGCTGTTGTGGAAAACAGCTTGGCAGTCCCTCAAGACATTAAACATAAAACTACCAGAGCAATTCTACTCTTAAGCATATACCAAAAAGAATTAAAAAGAGGTAATAAAATTAAAACCTGTGTATGGGGGTGCCCATCTGGCTCAGTTGATACAGCATGCAAATCTTGATGTTGGGGTTGTAAGTTTGAGCCCCACATTGGGTATAGAGTTTACTTAAAAATAAAATATTTTTAAAAACCTGTATATGGATGTTCATAGCAACACTAATCACAATAACTAAAAAGTGGAAATAACACAAATACCCACCAACTGATAAATGAGTAAATAAAATGTGGCATATTCATACATTGGAATATTATAGAGCCATAACAAAAAAGAAATACTGATAAATACTACAACATGAATGAGCCCTGAAAGTAAATGAGCCCATGGTAAGTAAAAAAAAATCCAGACACAAAATAACACGTTTTATTATTCTATTTATATGAAATACACAGAATAAATAAATTCAGGGAGACAGAAAACAGATTAATGTTTTCCAGGGACTGGGCAAAGGGAGAAAATGAAGTGCCTTATTAATGGTTATAAAGTCTACTTTGGGGTGATAAAATATTCCAAATTAGATAGTGGGGGTGGTTATACATCATTGTGGATTTATTTAATCAAGAGAGATGCTCTCATCCAATTTTTCCCACAGGGGAAAGTGGGAGAGTGTGAGTGAGTGCCTGGCTTTTGCAGCCTTGCAGGACAATGCCAAAAAGGCCTACATCTTTCTTGTCCCACCCAAAATACTAAGGCAAGCAAACTGACTTGGGGGAACAAAGGGACTAGGAGAACAGGAGCCAGAACTCAGAACTAAATGTATCAAAGGGATGTTGATCCTAAATAGATATTTTGAGGACACCATTGGGAAACCTGCCTATGAACAACTGGGGATTCCCCCCCGGGTATCCCCAATACTGCTAAATGGATGCACCCAATGATTCATATCTTTTACTCTTCCACTCCTCCACCCTGTAGCAAGATCACTGCTCATGACTCTGAGGGCAGCAAATATTAACCTTTGCTGATGGATAGTGAGCACGTACAGAATGCCAGCCCAACTCTGTGATTTTGGGGGGGAAATCACACAAATTTGAGCAATAAAATCTTCCTTCAAGAAAATAAATTGCTAGTCTGCACACAATCTGGCTTTGCAGAATCAAGAGAAGGAATGCAATTTAAAATATTATCTTTCAAAAGGAAACTAGAAGTGTGAAGCAGGTGTAGCTATGGAAAAGTTTTATGAAGGCCTCAGAATCCCTACAAGAAAAAAACAGGGTTTTTTTTTCCCCCTGAAGCCATTTAATAAAGACTGGAGGAGGTGTCTGCTTCTTCAAAAGCAAAGACAACAATACAAGACTTCAAAAAACATGAAAAAAATGATACCACAAAAGAAACAATAATTTTCCAGTAACCAACCACAATGAAATGGAAATCTGTAATTAGCTGAAAAAAGAATTCAAAATAGATTTTTAAGGAAATTCATTGATCCACAAGAAAACACAAATTCAATAAAAATTTTAAAAAAGCACAAGAACAAAATGAGAGATAGAAATTATTAGGGGCGCCTGGGTAGCGCACTCATTAAGCATCTGCCTTTGGCTCAGGGCATGATCCCAGCGTTCCAGGATCGAGTCCCACACCAGGCTCCTCGGTTCGGAAACTGCTTCTTCCTCTCCCTCTCCCCTGGTGTGTTCCCTCTCTCACTGGCTGTCTCTATCTCTGTCTAATAAATAAATAAAATCTTTTTTTAAAAAGAAATTATTAAAAAGATAATAGCAGAGATAGAAATTATTAAAAAGAACAAATACAAATTCTAGAGCTGAAGAATATAATGAATAAAAATTTTGAAATGCAATACATAGTACCAACAAAAAATAGACTAAGCAGGTGAAAGAATCTGAGCTTCAGGAAATAGAATTTCTGAAATTATCCAGCGAGAAAAGAACAAAGGAAAATGAAAAACAGGAAAGTCTAAGAAAATTATGGAATACCAACAGACAAAACAGTTTATGTATGATTGGAGTTCCAGAAGGAGACTAAAGGAAGAAAGTAGAAAACTTATTTTAAAAATATATTGGCTGATTAACAAGAGAGAGAATAAAAACCATATAATCATCTCAATAGTTGGCAAAAGACAATATCCATTCATAAAATAATTCTCAACAAATTAAGTTGGACAGATACATGAACAGAAGCACCTGGGTGGCTCAGTGATTAAGTGTCCAGTTCTTGGTTTCAGTTCATGTCATGATCTCAGGGCCATGAGATCAAACCCCATGTCCAGCTCTGCAGTCAGTGGGGAGTCTGCTTAAGACTTGATCCCTCTCCCTCTGCCCCTCCCCCAATCTCTCTCTCAAATAAATAAATAAATCTTAAAAAAATAAAGATCTACAAACATATATAATAAAGGCTATATATATATATATATATATATATATATATATATATATATAACACAGCAAACATCATACTCAATGATGAAAACTGAGCTTTCTTCCAAGGTCAGGAACACAACAAAGATGGGCATTCTCAACACTTTTGTTCAACGTAACACTGGATGTCCTAGCCACAGAAACCAGAAAAAAAAGAAAAGAAAAAGCATCCAAACTGGTAAGGAAGGATTAAAGCTTCCACTATTTGCTGATGACATGATACTATATATAGAAAACCTTAAAGACATGATGAAAAAAAAATGCTACAACTTATCAATGAACTCAGTAGAGTCACAGCATACAAAATCAACCTACAGAAATCTGTTGTGTTTCTATACACTAATAGTAAAGAAGCAGAAAGAGAAATTAAGGAAATAATTCCATTTGGAATTGTACCAAAAATAATAAATACCTAGGAACAAACTTAACCAAGGAGGTGAAAGATCTGTACTCTAAAAACTATAAAACACTGATGAAAGAAATTAAAAAAAAAACATGAACAAATAGAAAGACATCCCATGCTCAGGTGTTAGGAAAAAATAATAATATTGTTAAGCTGTTCATAAGACTGAAATCAATATACAGATTTAATGCAATCCTTGTCAAAATACCAACAACATTTTTCACAGAAGTAGAGCAAATAATCCTAAAATTTGTATGAAATCACAAAAGACCTTATACAGCCAAAGCAATCTTGAAAAATAACAAAACTGGAGGTATCGTAATCACAGATTTCAAGAGATAGTACAACGCTGTTGTAATCAAAACAGTATAATGTTGGCATAAAAATAGACACATAAATCAATCGAATAAAAAAGCCCAGAAATAAACCCATGATTATTATATGGTCAAATTAATCAGTGACAAAGAAGCCAAGTATATACAATGGAGAAAAACAGTTTTTTCAGCAAATGTGTTTGGAAAACTGGACAGCTAGCAACATGCAAAAGAATGAAAATGAAACACTGTCATACCCCATACACAAAATAAAGCTAAAATGGATTAAAGACCTAGGCTGGTGATGGGTAGTAAGGAGGGCACGTATTGCATGGTGCACTGGGTGTTATATGCAAGTAATGAAACATCAAACTTTACATCAAAAACCAGGGAGGTACTGTATGGTGACTAACATAATATAATAAAAAACATTACAAAAATAAAATAAAAGTATCAAACCATCCTTTGCTGGCAAAAATAAATAAATAAATAAAATAAAGACCTAAATGTGATGGGGTGCCTGGCTGGCTCAGTCAGTAAAGCATGCCACTCTTGATCTTGGGGTTATGAGTTTGAGCCCCACTTTGGGTGTAGAGATTACTTATATAAACCTTAAAAACAACCAAACAAATAAATAAATATAAATATTCTCAAATTATTAATTGGTCAGTGTCTTATAGCATAACTTGGATAAAAACCTAAAGGTGAGAACTGAAACCTTAAAATTCCTAGGGGAAAAAAAAACAGGCAGTAACCTCTTTGACATCAGCCATAGAACCATTTTTATAGATATGTCTCTTTGGGAAGGGAAACAAATGTAAAAATAAACTACTGAGACCACACCAAACTTAAAATCTTTTGCACAGTGAGAGAAACACTCAGAAATAAAGAGGCAACCCAGAAAATGGGATAAAGCATTTGGAAATATTTTCAACAAGGTGTTACTATCCAAAATATATAAAGAACTCATACAATTCAACACCCCAAAAATGAATAACCCAATTAAAAAGTGGGAAAAGAACATGAGTAGACATATTTCCATGGTAAGTGTCTCAGGTCACTTTTGTTCCTGACCATATCGCTGCCCTTCCTACAGTTCTCAATGTGGGCTTCTCTGTTCAATTGACTGTGATGGACCTGTTGGCCAGTATTTGGGTCATTTTCTGGGTTATTACACTGATGTGGATATTATCTAGGGATATCCATAGGATGAGGTGAGGCTGGGATTCTCCCGCTCCACTATCTTCCTGGTAGTCTTACCTCTGGTATTTCTATCAGTTGCAGTCAGAGGGGTGTTAAAGTCCCCAAATATAATTAGATCTATTATTCTTTTAGTTTTACCAGTTTTAATTTCATGTATCTTAGAAAACATTTGTTTAGATCATTATCTGTCCCTGGTGCGTTGATCATTTATCATTAAATAATATCTGTCTTTGCCTCTAGTAATTTTCTTTGCTCTGAAATCTACTTTATTGGATATTAGCATAGCCATCTTTTTAAAAATGTACATATCGAAATCAGAGAGGGAGACAAACCATGAGAGACTCTGGATTCCAGGAAACAAACTGAGGGTTACTGAAGGGAGGGGGGTGGGGGGATGGGGTAGCCAGGTGATAGGTATTAAGGGGGGCACTTGTGATGAGCACTGGGTGTTATACACAACTAATGAACTGTTGAACACTGCATCAAAAACTAATGATGTACTATATGTTGGCTAACTGAACATAAAAAAATAAAGAAAAATTAAAAAAATAAAGAAATTACATATCTTTTTCCATTTTTTTACTTAGAATATTCCTATATCATATTAGAAGTCCCTTTCTCTACCATTTTGCAATAAAGACTCTCAGGATTTTAGGTATGTATGGAAATGCTCTCAAGTTGACAAAGAGCATCTACAAAAAAACCAAAAGCCCAAAAACAAACAACCAATCAACAGCAACAAAAAACTGTAGCTGACATCATAATTAATGGTGAAGGTCTGAATGATTTTTCTAAGATGGGAAACAGATTAAAGATGTCTTTTCTTATCACTATTATCCAGTATATTAAGGGAAAGTATAACAATAACACGGCAAATATAAATAAATAAAAAGCACATAGATTGGTAAGAAAGCAAGAAAACTACCTTATTTGCAAAAGACATAATTGCCCACATACAAAATATCTGGGAAATTTACAAATAAAACCACTATGATTTATAAGTAATTTTAGTAAAGTCACAGCATACAAGATCAACACGAAATAGTATATTTCTATATACTAATGACAAACTTGCCTAAATTGAAAATAAGATTATGATATCATGTACAATTATTGCAAGATAAAAATGCTCTGTTGTACAATTAACAAAACATTTACAGTGTCTATATTCTGACAATTAAAAATTCTGTTGAAAAAATTTTTAAATAAAGATTTCCCTAAGTGAAGAGATAAACCATACATGTGTATTAGAAGACTCAAAGTAATAAAGATGTTAATTCACCCTAAATTAATCTGTAGGTTTAATGGAATTCCTATCAAAATCCTAGCATTTTCTTTGGTATAGACAACCTTGTTGTAAAATTGATGTGGAAAAGCACAGAGCTTAGAACAACTAAAATAATTTATTTGATTTAGTTTATGTTTTAAAGATTTTTAAATTTATTTTTGCAAGAGAGAAAGAGAGAGTGAGAGAGCACAAGCAGGAAGAGATGCAGAGGGAAAAGCAGACACCCCACTGAGCAGGAAGCCCAATGTGGGGCCTGATCTCAGGGACCTGGGATCATGACCTGAGCCTAAGGCAGATGCTTAACTGACTGAGCCACCCAGGAGCCTATATATATATATATATATATATTATATATATAATAATCATATAATATTATATATATATAATAAGTTGGGAGAAACCATTATATCATAATAAATAATGAAGCCAATATTAACACTTAACTGTATACCTACCATAATCAAAAGGGTGTGGTATTGCTGGAGGAGTATACACATAGATCAGTTCCAAATACAGACCCACGTAAATATGCTTAACTGATTTTTTTCTGATTTTATTGAGTCTATGTCACTGTATAAGTTTAAGGTATAAACTATTATTGTTTGACTTATATATATTGTGAAACAATTACTGCTATAAGTTTAGTTAGCATCCATCATTTCACACAGATACAATAAAAATAGAAAGCCAAAAAGAAAAGCTTTTGTGTGTACATGTGTGTGATGAGAACTCTTAGAAGTTATACTCTTAACAACTTTCATACATATTGTTTTTGGGAAGATTGTTTATCACTGACTCAATCTCTTCATAATTAATTGGCCTGTTTAAAAAATCAATTTCTTCCTTTTTCAGTCTCCGTAGTTTATAAGTTTCCAGGAAGACCTCCATCTCTTCCAGATTGCTTATTTTATTGGCATATAGCTGTTGATACAAGTTTCTAATAATATTTCCAATTGCATTGGTGTTGCTGTGACCTCTCCTTTTTCATTCATAATTTTATTAATTTGGGTTCTTTCTCTATTCTTTTGGATATGTTTTGCCAGCAGTCTGTCAATTTTATTGATTCTATCAAAGAACCAGCTTCTAATTCTGTTGATCTGCTCTACTGTACTCCTGGTTTCTAATTCCTTGATTTCTGCTCTAATCTTGGTTAACTGCTTCCTCGGGAATGGATTAGGTCTGTCCCTCTGTTAGTGTTCCAGCTTCTTGAGGTGAGAATGTAAAAACTGCATTTTAGGTTTTTCTATGCTTTCGAGTGAGGCTTGGATGGCTATGTGTTTCCCCCTTAGGACTGCCTTTGCAGTATCCCATAGGTTTTGGACCATTGGGTTTTCATTCTTGTTGGTCTCCATAAATTGTTTAAATTGATTTTTTGATTTCCTGGTTTATTGAGTCATTCCTGAGCAGGATGGTTCTTAGTCTCCAAGTGTTTGAGTTTCTTCCAAATTTTTCATTGTGGTTGAGTTCCAATTTCAGAGCATTGTTGTCTGATAATATGCAGGGAAAAATTTCAGTCTTTTGGTATCAGTTGAGACCTGTTTTGTGACCCAGAACATGGTCTATTCTTGAGAATGTTCCATGGGCATTGGAATAGAATGAGTATTCTTTGGTTCTGGGGTGTAGTGTTCTACATATAACTATGAGGTCCAACTCGTCGAGGATGGCATTCAAAGCCCTTGTTTCCTTGTCAATATTTGCATGGGTGTTCTGTCTATTTCTGATAGTGGAGTGTAGAGATCCCCTACTATTAACATGTTTTTATCTATATGTCTCTTTGTTCTGGTTAAGAGTTGGCTTGTGTATCTTGCTGCTCCCCTGTTGGGGCATATATATTTATAACTGTCATATCCACTTGTGGGATACATCCTTTAAGAATAATAGAGTGCCCTTCTCTGTCTCTAACTATAGTCTTTAGGTAAAATCCAATCTGTCTGTTATGAGAATTGCTACCACAGCTTTCTTTTGAGGTCCACTGTCATGAAATATGGTATTCCATCCCTTTACTTTTAGTCTGATTGTATCTTTAGTTTCAAAATGAGTCTCTTGTAGAGAGCAAATGGTTGGCTCATGTCTTTTTATCCAAGCTACAACCCTGTGGCGTTTTATGGGAGAATTTAGGCCCTTTACATTGAGACTGATTATTGAGAGATATGATTTTAATGATGCCATGTTGCCAGTAATGTCTTTGTTTCTATCGATGGTTACTTTCTGTTCTGTATCACTATTGGGGCATTATTGCCTTTATAGAACCTCCCTTAATATCTCCTGTAGGGCTGGTTTTGTGGTTACAAAATTGGTCAATGACTGGTGTTTCTAGAAGGTCTTTATTTCTCCATCAATTCTGAATGGCAGCCTTGCTGGATAAATGGTCCTCAGCTGCATGTTTTTCTCTGAAAGAGCTTTAAAAATGCCCCCCAATCCTTTCTCTCATTCCAGGTCTGTGTAGACAGGTCTGACGTAATTCTGATACCTCTGCCTTGGTACGTGAGAAATTTCTTTGCCCTGGCCCCTTTCAATACTGTATCCTTGGATCTAATTAATGCGAACTGCAGTAAGACATTACGTGGCATATGTTTGTCGTGGTTCAGCTTGGGAGGGGTCCTCTCTGCCTCTTGGACATGAATGTTTGTTTCCCTTGCTACATTAAGGAAGTTTTCAGTTACAATTTGTTCAAATATCTCTTCTAGACCTCTGTTTTTCTCCACCCCCTCAGGGATGCCGATGATTCTGACATTGGAATGTTTCATTGAGTGAGTAGTCTCCCGTAACCTACATTCTTGAGCATGTATTCTTTTAATGTCCAAATTCTATTTTAGCTTTCTCTTCTACTAACTCATCCTTTAAATCGCTGTTACTTTCTTCTGCCTCAATCAGCCTGGCTGTCAGAGCCTCTAGTTTCGACTGCATTTGGCTCATAGAATTTTTCGTTTCTGCCATATTCACTCTCATTTCCGCCCTTAGACATTCTATATTCTCATTAACATTTTCGTTAATACTTTTTTCAAGTCTACACATCATCTTGACCATTGTTACTCTGAATTCCATTTCTGATAATTTGGTTATATCCATATCCATTAGTTCTGTGGCAGAGGCCACAGACTCATTGTCTTTTCTNCATATCCATTAGTTCTGTGGCAGAGGCCAGAGACTCATTGTCTTTTTTGCTGGGGGAGGGATTTCTCCTTCTCGTCATTCTGATGAGGAGAGGTTGTGGGTTGTCCAAAGCCCAAATTATTGACCGGGACCCAGGCTGTGTGCCCTTGTTTTATAGGGATCTTAGGGATGTGGGCTTCTTGATTTTTCAGCCTGCTTTCTAGGGAAGGGGCCTGCCATGCCAATACTAAGGCAACCCTGTTTGGACAGAGTCTCTGTGTCCCCTGTGAAGGGGGATGAGGATGGGCACCCTGTGAGCCGGTATTTCCAGGCTTTTGTTTTCTGGCGGCTTTCCCTGGCAGTGTGCTGTGCCTCTTCTGAGAGTCAGAGCAGCAGCAGCTGAATCTCAGCCTCTGTCCCAAAACAGAGGGATCACAGACCGTTTTCCACTGATGTTCTGGCCACTTTAACTCTGTTTCTGTTGGTGCTGCTCAACCCTGCAGCACCTTGGGATGTGCACCCCACATTTGGCATCCCAGCCCTCACTTCAGGGCCAGCGCGTCTCTGTCCTTTGTGTTTATAACACTGCCAGCCACCAGCCACCAGCTCTCAGTTGCCCCCATGTACTCTGGAACTCCAGGTCTCATTCTGGTTCCAGCGAGCACAACGGAGGTCCGGTTTTCAGTCTGGTTGCGTGCATTCCCCACCTCATGTTCTCAGTCTGCTCTCTTGTGGGTGCTGCTCCGTGAGTCCGCCCACTCCCCCGTGCAGGTGGCTATGGCTTTCCAGCGCCCGAATGCAGTGGCTCCCTCCCCCTTCCATTTATCTTCTGATATCTGTGTGTGGTTTTATGCCTCCCCACTTCCTACTTCAATACTCATCCCTGGAGATGTTCATTTGTAGAGATCCAGATGTATCTTCCTTCATCTCAGGCTGAATCTGTGGATGTTCAGGCTGGTCTGGTACCTATCCAGCTCAAATCAGGGGACCAGCTGAAAAAGGGGTCCTCTACTCCTCCTCCATCTTAACTCCAATCCTATAATTTACATAATTTTATATTGTGAAAGTAAAAACAGATTCTTGCAATTATGGTTAACTTTACCACATTTTTAAACTTTTTAATTACAGTTGTAAATTAATTATGTGTTGTCATTACTATATTATAGAATCCAAATTTGATTATATTTTTGTCATTACCGGGAAGTCACCCACTGCCTTCTTCTGTTTTTTTTAAGGATATGCAGTTACAAAATAAGCACATTTAAAATGTTCTACATCAACTGTCTGCAGTCATTCCATGTGGTCCTGTCTTTGCTGACACTGCTGCTGCTGAGGGGCCTGACATGCCTAACCTGGTGGCTCCTGGTGCTGCATGCCCAGATCCATTCTAAGCCACCACCAAACAGCTTGGGACAATGAATGACACCATTGAGCTTATCTCCTGGTTCCTGTGTTTCCTCCTGCATTGGGCTGAGTTCTGTCACATCTGGAGAGCTACAAGAAGTGGGAGGCAAGTGGGCTGTCTTGTCCCTCACCCTGTGACCTCACCACACCTGGCCTCTCTTGATTATGTCTACCGTATTCCTGGCCAGCCTTCCCTGGATCATGTCCTTCAATTACAGTGACTTCTGCAATCGTGGCCTCTTGATTTCTCCATAGTGACATCCTGTGTCTATGTATATTGGTTTATAAGGCCCTGCTCAGTAGGGCCCTCTTTGTAACAATAAACACTACTTAAACCTTAAAAAATAATGTTCTACATCAATAACCATCAAAGAATGCAAATTAACATCACAACATAATATTACTACACGCTTTTCAAATTGGATAAATTTTAAAAATTGGCAATATCAAGTGTTTTCTTGGATGTTGGGAAATTGTACTATTCATAGATTATTGTTGAGAATGTAAAATGGAATATTTTACTTTGAATGCACCACCTTGAAAAACAGCTGAGAAGTTTCTAATAAAACAGCATAAAATTCTCATATGATCCAGCAACTGTACTTTTTAACATTTATTCTATAGAAATGAAAACATGTTTACACAAAAATCTGACCATGAATATATAAGGGCAACAGAGAGTATGTTTCTGTATTGTTTATTGCAGCTGCAAGTTAATCTGCAGTGATCATAAGGTAAAACATTTTTTTAAGAAGTTATGTCAGCCATATAAAATATTTTTGCTCATTCCCTGTGACCAGAAGCCTGTTTTGGAGAATTCCTGTTTTATTTAAGGTTGTATATTCTTTGAAGGCTGGAATTTAATCTTATTTTTTTAATTCATCATAATAACTAGAGTCATACTACTAGTTGCTTGTTTAGCAGTTATTGGTGAATGTGGCACAATAGAATATTCATTTACATTTAATAATTAACTTGGCATTGAATACCTACTGTATGTCAGATATTACAGTTGCAGACATGAATAACAAAATCCTTGGGTCTCTTGATTTAACAATGTAATAGGACAGTATTGCAAACAGAAAAATAAAACAATGTGATAAGTCTTAGTGGATACAAGCACAGACTGCTGAGAGAGCCTTATCAGTAGAAAAACATGCAATGAGAAGGGGGGAAAGAGGGACGCTGAGTAGGGGACCTCATTTCATCTGGTCCCTCAAATTTAGCCGGATATCTATCAAGCCATTCTGAACACACTAATTCAACCTGAGATGTAAGAAGATTTATCTGGATCTCCACGAGCAGAAAAACGACTATTTTTTCTTTGAGGTAGGAGGTGTAGAATCTTGAATCATTGTGGGAAATATCCAAAGATAAGTGGGGGGTGGGGGAGGGAGATTCCATAAGCTGACCATGGAAAGTGATATAACACCAGAGCAAAAAAAAAAATGAGACCCTTGTAAATTTACTCTAATAAGAGGCACCCCCTTCCGAAAAGGACACAGGGGCGAGTGGGACAGAATTCTAAGGGGATCATCGTGGTCTCGGGATTCCAGTGGACACAGAAAGAATGGGGAGCCCAAACCTATAGAGTGCCCATGCAGTGGAGCAGGGAGACTGGTTGTGGTCAGTGAGCCCAGAGGGGACTTTCAGCTCCAGACACCATAAACCATGAGCCAAGCCAGTAGGGAGACTGCTCTCAGCTTGACCACCCTAAAAAGGACTAGAAGGTGTGGGCTGTCAAAAATCCTAGGAGAGATAGAGAACTGCTTATGCCCATAACAGGGACAGATCTTGGAGTGGTGTGGCCCATGAGGAGATGCTGGGGTGGCACCCAGAATGAGCTAGGAGCTGTGGAGGAGGATGCACATGTGAGCTCATGGCCACTGGCAGTTGTGGATTCACAAGGCACAGAGGTGCTCTTGGGTTCCCATGGCTCCCTTGGGAGAAAGCAGCTGGCAGAACCACAGGATTTGGCAGTTTGGCACATAAAGAACCCGTGCCCATGACTGGGTAACAACTCTCAGGGTGGTGTGATCCCCAGGATATCAGGGCCAGCACTCAGCATGACCTGGGAGTGGTGTAAGAGGGTGCATGAGCAAGTCCACGGCCACTAGCAATTGCAGAGTTACAAAGCACAGAGGCACTCACAGATCCCCTTGACTCCCCCAGGAGAGGTGTGGTGGACACAAATTGCACGAGTCTGTAGAGTTTGGTATGTGCAGAGGTGGAGATGGATTGATCTGGAGGATTTGCTGAGGGAGGTTGCCCTGAACTTGTGGTTCTGGGCCAGACAGAGATTGCTGCATGGCCATGTTTGCTCTGACCCTCTAAAGAGAAGCTGAAAGATGCCAGGAAAAAAGAGCCATGCAGCCAACAAGCTCACATTGAGCCCATCCCTCTGACAAGGGGTGGGGGAATTCCACCTAGGCAAAGGCACCTTAGAAGCTGAGCAGCAGGCCCCTCACCCAGAAGACAGACTGGAAGAACAGGTGAATGGTAAGCTTATTTCCCACAGGACTGTAAAACTGCAGTGCCAGGAGAAAATAACAGAGAGAGCTCCAGGTGTTCCCTCACTAATGACTTATACTTCAGGCTAAAATTTTATATTTCTTTTTTAGTTTCTTTTCTTACTCTCCTTTTCTTTTCTTTTTTAACCTTGCTCCCATTTAAAATAGATTTGTATTTCCCAACCTATGATTTTAAGTCACTTCTTAACTTTTATTTTCTTTTCACATGTAAGTTTTATAGATTTATGCCCCATACTACCCCTTTTTTCAATCTATTCAAATTTATTTATCTTGATATATATATATATATGTATATATATATATATATATATATATATATATAAATTTCTGATTTATTTGCAATTCTGGGACATAACATCTTCTAACACACAAACAAAAAATCAAACAGGAGCAGGCAGATCACCCCGCTGTGTCCATCCTAAAAGATTATAATCTCTCTCCCTGTGCCCTCTTTTTTTCTTTCTCTCTCTTTTTTTAAAATTTTTTATTATATTGGATCATCTTGGCTTTGATGCCCTATCTGGGGTAGATTTTGACCACTTTGGACTTTTTTGTAGGTGCATTTGCTTGGGTCATTGTTGATATTTTGGACTCTATCCATTCCCTCAGCCATCCCTCAACAAAACGACTAGGAGGAGGAACTGCCAACAAAGAAAAGAACCAGAGACAATGTCCTCTGCCACAGATCTGATGGCTATGGATATAAGCAAGACGTCAGAGATAGACTTTAGGTTAGCAATTATGAAGTCAATAGATAGGCTTGAGAAAAGGATTAATGACAACATAGAATCTCTAAGGGCAGAAATGAGATTGAATCAGGCCGAACATAAAAATGCTATGAATGAGATGCTGTCTAAACTGGATACTCTAACAGCCAGGGTAAATGAGGCAGAAGAATGAGTTAGTGATCTAGAAGATAAGCTGATATAAAGGAAGGAAGCCAAGGGAGATAGGGATAAGCAGCTAGAAGCTGAAGAGAAGAAACTTACAGAGATCAATGACACCATGAAACATTCCAATGTCAGAATTATTGTGATTCGTGAGAGAGTGGAAAGAGAGAGAGGACTAGAAGGTATATTTGAGCAAATCATAGCTGAGAACTTCTCTAATCTGGGGAAGGAAACAAGCATTTGTGTCCAAGAGGCAGAGAGGACTCTCCCAAAATTAATAAAAATACCCAAACCCTGACATATAATAGTCAAACTTTCAAATCTTAGAGCCAAGGAAGCTATGCTGAGAGCAGCTAGGGGAAAGAGATTTCTTATGTAGGGAGGGAGGAACATCAGAATAACATGAGAGCTATCCACAGAGACCTGGCAAGCCAGAAAGGGCTGGCAAGACGTATTCATGGCACTAAATGAGAAGAACGTGCAGCCAAGAATACTTTATCCAGCAAGGCTGTCTTTCAGAATGGATGGAAAGACAAGGAGTTTCCAGGACTGGCAGAAACTGAAAGAATATGTGACCACAAAGCCAGCCCTGCAAGAAATATTAAGGGGGATTCTACAAAAGAAGAGAGATCCCAAGAGTAATATAGACCAAAGATTTACAGAGATAATCTATAGAAACAAGGACTTTGCAGATAATATGATTGCACTAAATTCATATTTTAAAATAGTTACTCTCAACATGAATGGGCTGAATGCTCCTATCAAATGGCACACGGTTTCAGATGGACAAGAAAGCAGGACCTATCCATATGCTGTCTGTGAGAGACTCATTTTGAACCTAAAGATACATACAGACTGAAAGTGAGAGGATGGAGAACTATTTATCATGCCAACAGACCTCAAAAGAAAACTGGGGTAGCAATTCTCATATCAGACAAATTAGATTTGAAAACAAAGACTGAAGTAAGAGATGCAGTGGGACACTGTATCATACTTGAAGTGTCCATCCAAAAATAAGATTAAACAGTTTTAAATATCTATGCCCCCAATGTGGGAGCAGACAATTAAATAAACTAATTAACAATCAAAATAAAGAAACATATTGATAATAATACATTAACAGTAGGAGAATTCAACACGCCACTCACAGCAATACACAGATCATCTAGGCAGAAGATCAACAAAGAAACAAGAGCTTTGAGGGACACAACGGACCAGATGGACATGATAGATATATACAGAACATCCCATCCTTAAACAACAAAATGCTCATTCTACTTGAGTGCACATAGAACTTTCTCCAGAATAGATCACGTACTGAGTCACAAATCAGGTGTCAACTGATACCAAAAGATTGAGATTATTCCCTGCATATTTTCAGACCATAATGCATTGAAACTGGAACTCAAAGACAAGGAAAAATTTAGAAGGAACACAAGCACTTAGAAGTTCAAAAGCATCCAACTAAAGAATGAATGGGTCAACTAGGAAATTAAGAGGAACTTATAACACAACAAATTAATTGTTGAACACTACATCAAAAAATAATGATGTATTATATGTCAGCTAATTGAACATAATGAAAAAAAAGAACTTAAACAGTTCATGCAAACCAATGAAAATGAAAACACATTGGTTCAGAACCTATGGAATACTGCAAAGGTGGCCCTTAGAGGGAATTACATAGCCATCCAAACCTCTTTCAAAAAATTAGAAAAACCCCAAATGCACATGCTAATCTTACACCTAAAGGAGGTGGAGAAAGAACAGCAAATAAAACCTAAACCAAGCAGAAGAAGAGAATTAATAAAGGTTAGAACAGAAATCAATGAAATAGAAACTAGAAGAACAGTAGAACAGATCACCAAAGCTGGAAGCTTGTTTGTTGAAAGAAATAGGATATATAAACTTCTGGCCAGACTTATTCAAAAGAAAAGTGAAAGGACCCAAATTAATTAAATGATGAATGAAAGGGGAGAAATCACATCCAATACCAAGGAAATAGAGGCAATTATTAGAACTTATAAACACCAGCTATATGCCAAAAAACTAGGCAATGTGGAAGAAATGCATTAATCTCTGGACACTTATAAACTACCAACACTGAAACAGGAAGAAATAGACAATCTGAACAGACCTAGACAGCAAGGAAATTGAAGCAGTAATCACCTACCTCCCAAAAAAACAAAAGTTCAGGGCCAGATGGCTTCCCAGAGGAATTCTACCAAAAATTTAAAGACAAAATCATACCTATTCTACTGAAGAGGTTCCAAAAAGTAGAAATAGAAGGAAAACCTCCAAACTCGTTCTATGAAGCCAGCATTACCCTGATCCCAAAACCAGACAAAGACCCCCATCAGAAAGGAGAATTACAGACCAATATTCCTGACGAACATGGATGCCAAAGACTCAACAACATCCTAGCCAATAAAATCTAACAGCACATTAAAAAGATTATTCACCACGACCAGGTGGGATTTATTACTGGGCTGAAGGGTGGTTCAACATTCACAAATCAATCAATGTGATAGACCATATTAACCAGAGAGAGAGAGAGAGAGAGAGAGAAGAAGAAGAAGAAGAAGAGGAAGAAGAAGAAGAAGAAGAAGAAGAAGAAGAATATAATCTTCTCAATTGATGCAGAAAAAAGCATTTGACAAAATACAGCATCCTTT
This sequence comes from Ailuropoda melanoleuca, assembly GCF_002007445.2. Taxonomy (NCBI): domain Eukaryota; kingdom Metazoa; phylum Chordata; class Mammalia; order Carnivora; family Ursidae; genus Ailuropoda; species Ailuropoda melanoleuca. Next base: position 60,018,125 of record NC_048238.1, read on the forward strand.
CTTGATTGAAACTCTTCAAAATATAAGGATAGAGGGAATATACCTCAATATCATAAAAGCCGTCTATGAAAAGCCCACAGTGAATATCATTCGCAAGGGGGGAAAACTTAGAGCTTTTCCTTTAAGGTCAGGAACATGACAGGGATGCCCACTCTCACCACTTTTGTTCAACATAGTACTAGAAATCCTAGCTTCAGCAGTCAGACAACAAAAAGAAATAAAAGGCATTCAAATTGGCAAAGAAGAAGTCAAACTCTTTCTCTTTGTAGACAACATGATACTTTATGTGGAAAACCCAAAAACTACACCACCAAATTATTAGAAAATATACAGCAATTCAGCAATGTGGTAGGATAAAAAATCAATGCGCAAAAATCAGTTGCATTTCTATACACTAACAATGTGACTGAAGAAAAAGAAATTAATGAATTGATTCCATTTACAACTGCACCAAAAAAATATAATAAGCTATCTAGGAATAAACCTAACCAAAGAGGTAAAGGATTTATACTCTAGAAACTACAGAACACTTATGAAAGTAAATGAGGAAGACACAATAAGATGGAAAAATATTCCATGTTCATGGATTGGAAGAATAAACATTGTTAAAAGGTGTATCCTGCCCAGAGCAATATACACTTTCTGTGCCATCTCTATTAAAACACCATTGGCATTTTTCAAAGAGCAAGAACAAAAAATCCTAAAATTTGTGTGGAACCAGAAAAGTCCCCAAATTGCCAGGGGATTGTTGAAAAAGAAAACCAAAGCTGGGGACATCACAATTCCAGACTTCAACCTGTATTGCAAAGCTGTGATCAAGACAGCATGGTATTAGCACAAAAACAGACACATAGATCAATGGAATAGAATAGAGAACCCAGAAATGGATCCTCAACTCTATGGTCAAGTGATGTTTGACAAATCAGGATATAATACCCAATGGAAAAAAGACAGTCTCTTCAATAAATGGTGCTGGGAAAATTGGTCAGCCACACGCAGAAGAATGAAGCTGGACCATTCCCTTACACCATAAGAGAGATAAGCACAAAATGGATGAAAGACCCCAATGTGACCCAGGAATCCATCAAAATCCCAGAGGAAAACATACACAGTAACTTCTTCGACATTGGCCATAGCCAATTCTTTCAACACATATCTCTAAGTGCAAGGGAAGCAAAAGCAAAAATGAACTTTTGGGACTTCATCAAGATAAAAAGCTCTGCATAGCAAAGGAAACAGTCAACAAAACTAATAGGCAACCATGGAATGGGAGAATATATTTGCAAATGATATTTCAGGTAAAGGACTAGTATCCAAGGTCTATAAGGAACTTCTCAAACTCAAAAATTAAAAAACAGATAATCCAGTCAGCAAATGGGAAGAAGACACGAACATACATTTCTCCAAAGAAGACATACAAGTGGCTAACAGACACATGAAAAAATGTTCAACATGCCTAGCCACCAGGGAAATGCAAATCAAAACTATAATGAGATACCACCTACACCAGTTAGAATGGCTAAAATTAACAAGACATGAAACAACAAGTGTTGGTGAGGATGTGAAGAAAGGGGAACCCTCTCATAGTGTTGGTGGGAATGCAAGCTGGTGCAGCCACTCTGGAAAAGAGTATGGAGATTCTGCAAAACGTAAAAATTGAGCCACCCTATGACCCAGCAATTTCACTACTAGGTATTTACCCCAACAATATGGATGTAGTGCAAAGAACGGGCATATGCACACCAATGTTCATAGCAGCAATATCCACAATAGTCAATCTGTGGAAGGAACTGATAGGTCCTTCAACAGATGAATGAAGAAGATGTGGTTCATATATACAGTGGAATATTACTCAGCCATCAGAAAGGAGGAATACCTACCATTTGCATAGACATGGATGGAACTGGAGGGCATTATGCTAATTGAAATAAGTCAACCAGAGAAAGAAAATTATCATAGGGTTTCACTCACATGTGGAAAATAAGGAATAGAACAGAGAACCATAAGGGAAGGGAGAGAAAACTGAGGAGGGGGATCAGAGAGGGAGACAAATCATGAAAGACTCTGGACTCCAGGAAACAAACTGAGGGTTACATAAGGAAGGGGGTGAGGGGATGAGGTAGCAGAGTGATGGGTATTAAGGACGGCATGTGTGGTGATGAGCACTGGGTGTTATATGCAACTCATGAATCATTGAACACTACATCAAAAACTAATGTTGTATCTTATGTTGGCTAATTGAACATAATAAAAAAAAACATGCAATGAGAGTTAGAGAAATCATCATAGAAATAATAAAGATAATCTAATACATTATAAATTCTCCTGGTCATGAAAAATGTGAAGAGTATTGGTGGTGGGAGAAATAATAAAAGTGTATGAAAATATTATGAAACAAATGTTTCCTACAGTAGTTGACCAGAAGTAATACAGTAATATTGTATAGCTAGAGTGTAACTGTCAGAAAAAAAAATAAGTAACACTAATAGAAATAGAGAAGCTAAGCGTGGGTCATATTGTGAAAAGTCTTGTTCTTTATTAAAAAAATGAATATTCATCTTGTAAAAAACTGGGGAGTCACTCAAGAAATGTGAGAAGATACAAACTAAGGTAAGAAAAAATGGTCCTATTTTGCCAAAGTCTATTCTTTTTTTTTTTTTGAATTGTTTTTAATGACACTAACAAATATGTATGGTATGCTTTTAATGAAAATAATGGAATGCAAAATGGTACATACAATATGGTCTCTTTTACTTTTTTTCTTCCAAGATTTTTTTTAATTCAAGTTAGTTAACATGTATTGGTTTCAGGAGTACAATTCAGTGATTCATCACTTACATATAACACCCAGTGCCCAACACAAAATGTGTTGTCCTTAATGCCCATCACCCATTTAGCACATCCCCCCACCCACCTCCCCTCCAACAACCCTCAGTTTACTCTCCGTAGTTAAGAGTCTCTGGTGGTTTGCTACCCTCTCTTTCACCCCCCTTCCCCTATGTTCATCCATTTTATTTCTTAAATTCCATGTATGAGTGAAATCATATGGTATTTATCTTTCTCAGACTGATGTTTTTCACTTAGCATAATATATTCTAGATCCATCAATGTTGTTGCAAATGGCAAGATTTCATTCTTTATAGTGGCTGAGTAATATTCCATCCTATATAGATAAGACATCCACTTTATCCATTCATCAGTTGATGGACATTTGGGCTCTTTCCATAATTTGGCTATTGTTGATAATGCTATAAACATCAGGGTGTGTGTGTCTCTTCGAGTCAGTATTTTTGTATCCCTTCGCTAAATATCTAGTAGTGTAATTGCTGAATCTTAAGGTAGTTCTATATTTAACTTTTTGAGGAAACTCCGTACTGTTTTTGCAGAGTGGTTACACCAGTTTGAATCCCCATTAGCAGTGAAATAGGGTTCCCCTTCTCCAAATCCTTGACAAAACCTGTTGTTCCTTGTGCTGTTAATTTTAGCCATTCTGACATGTGTGAGGTGGTATCTCACTCTGGTTTTGACTTGTATTTCTCTGATGATGAATATTGTTGTACATCTATTCATGTGTCTGATAGCCGTCTGTATGACTTCTTTGAAAAAAAATGTCTATTTATGTCTTCCGTCCATTTCTTAACTGGATTATTTGTTTTTTGGGTGTTGAGTTTGAGAAGTTCTTTATGTATTTTTGATACTCACCCTTTATTACATATGTCATTTGCCAATATCTTCTCCCACTCTGTAGGTTGTCTTTTAATTTTGTTGATTGTTTCTTTGCTGTGCAGTTTTTTATCTTGAGGAAGTCCCAGTAGGGGTGTGTGTGTGTGTGTGTGTGTGTGTGTGTGTGTGTTTTGTTTTCTCTTTTGCTTTTGTTTCCCTTGGCTCAAGAGACCTAGTCACTAAGAAGTTGCTATGGCCAATGTCAAAGAGGCTGTTTGTCCCCTGTGTTTTCCTCTAAGATTTTGATGGTTTCCTGTCTCACATTGAAGTGCCAGTACCATACTGCTTTCATGACTAAAGCTTTGTAATATAGCTTGAAGTCCGTAATTGTGATGACTCCAGCTTTGCTTTTCTTTTTCAAGATTGCTTTAGTTATTCAGGGTCTATTTTGTTTCCATACAATTTTTAGGATTATTTGTTCCAGCTCTGTGAAAGATGCTGGAGGTATTTTCATGGGTATTGCATTAAATGTGTAGATTGTTTTGGGTAGTATACACATTTTAACAATATTTATTTTTCCAATGCATAAGCATGGAATGCTTTTCCATTTCTTTGTGTCATCTTCAATTTCTTTCATAAATGTCCTATAGATTACATAGTACAGTTCATTTACATATTTGGTGAGGTTTATTCCTAGGTATCTTATGGATTTTGGTGCAATTGTAAATGAGATTGAGTCCTCGATTTCTCTTTCTGCTGCCTCATTATTGGTGTATAGAAATGTGGTGGATTTCTGTACATTATGAGACTTTACTGAATTTGTCTATCAGTTCTAGCAATTTTTTGGAGTCTTTTGGGTTTTGTACCTAGACTATGATGTAGTCTGCACATAGTGAAAGTTTGACTTCTTCCTTGATGATTTAGATGTGTTTTATTTCTTTTTGTAGTTGTCTGATTGCTGAGACTAGGACTTCTTGTACTATGTTATATAACAGCATTGAGAATGGACATCCCTTTCTTGTTCCTGACCATAGAGAAAAGGCTCTCAGTTTTTCCCCATAGAGGACGATACTAGCTGTGGGTCTTTCATATATGATTTTTATGATTTTGAGATATATTCCCTCTCCTCTGTCATCCAGAGACTATTCTGATTCTAGCACACACAGCCCCATATCCTGGGAAGCTCCTTAGTCACAGACAAGATGGGGCAGTTTGTTGCCTATTATAAGGGTACCCAAGTTGTATTTTGGAGAGGTAACTCACTACAGCTTTAAATGAAGCCAGAGTGCAGAGGAATGAATAAGAGGCTTGAGGCAGGAAACTCATTTGGGAGGGAATTAGAATTTAATGAAATATTTCTTCCTCAATAACCTCATTTGTGTGAAAAACATTATTAGTAATTTTTAATGGTTCTCTGCCACAAAGTTTAGCGTACTGGGGTCTTAAGATACAATCAAATTGTACAATTTTGAAAGAGGTAATGTAAAGCTAAAATCATGTCTAACATTGTTGATGCGAATTTAGTACTTTACGTGTGTGTGTGTGTGTGTGTGTGTGTGCATTTTACATTTTCACAGGCTTTCTGAAAAGCATATTAACAAAAGGCTGGCCCTTCCATGTCCAAACATCGAGTAAAATGTATCACCATATATGTCTGGGTAGTCTTATGATGAGGCATCTTTCATGAATATAGAAAAGTACTTTAAAAATAGATTGTGTTTACATGCAAAGTTTTCACATGGAAAAGATTTTGCCTTGTTTTTTTGTTTTCTTTTTTCGTTTTTTTTTCTTACTTTCAACTGGAAAAGTCATTTTTAACCCAAATCAGGGTATATGTAAAGTATTATAAGAAGAACTTCATTGAAATTTAAAGTCAGAAAAAAAATTGAGGCATATTAGGCAGTAATTCTGATATGTGATGAAACTCTAACCTCTAAGTAGTTCAACAACTTAGCAGAGATGCAAAGAAAAATAATGTTCAAAAGCTTCATTCAAAGATGTAGATTTTATAAAGTCTATGGAGAGTACAGCATAGCTTACACATCTCACAGCTTCAGAAGACTGAAGGAGTCTCTCATGTGGCACATATCTTTTTAATAACATTGAAAATTACAATGCAATTCACGCCAATGCTAAAAATCACACTTTTTAGAAGGGTATAAAATTCAAATAACATTCACCTTCATCATAATCCCATGGCCCAGAGGAAACTACTATAACCTTTAGAACTTTTACGTGGCTTATACAACCACATCTATGTATATATGTATATTTGTACAAACGGAATCATATTATACATATTCCGCAAAAGAGGGCTTCCTTTTAGTCTTCTAGTTAAAGTTAAGACCTCATTTGACATTTATTAGTTCTGTATTATGTTTCATAGACTGAATATTTAGCAAGCTTGCCTATGAATAGACAGGGTCACCAAATCAGTTGTTTTTCAGTGGAAATTACTGTTTTCCTTTTTCTCAACTTACTGTTTGATCCCTAAGCAGTCAAGTGAACCAGCTGTACAATCAATCCACATTACTTAAAAAGACAGTCAAAAATATTATTTTCACTCTCTTTTGATCTTTTTTTATTACAAAGAAATGGCCACAATCTTTGGTTAATTCATCCATTAAACAAACATTTATTAAGTATCTACCTTGTGAAGGGCACTGTCCTAGATGTGGGGGAAAAATAACAGTCATATTGATAACATAATATATAAATAGTTATGCCATCATTATTTTTACTACCACCACAAAATGTTTTTCAGCCTTCATTTCCATTCTAAACAATGACGTTTTCTTTTGTAACTTGGGAATTTACTTTAAATTTGTATTTCTTGTAAGCTTACATTTTCTCAAGAACTACAATTTTTTCATACTAACATCAACTACTTTCAGTGATTTTTTTCGTTATTAAATAAAGCAAGTAGTTTATTTAGATTTCCTTAATTTTTACCTAATGTCCACTTTCAGTTCCTCACTCCCTTCCAAGCTACCATGATACATTTAGTTGATATGTCTCTTTAGGCTGCTCTTATCTCTGATAATTTTTAAAAAATAATTTACTAACAGAATATTCACGTAAAATACTATTTATAGGGGAGCAGTTTATTAACGTTTTTATTGGAACATAGATGACACACAATGATGCATCAGTATCAGGTATACAGCATAGTGGCTCAACAATTCTACACATTATGCTATGCTAAACACAAGAGCAGCTACCACCTGCAACCATGCAATGTTATTACAATACCATTGACAATATTTCCTATGCTGTACTTTTTATTCCCATGTTTTATTTATTCCATAAATGGAAGCCTGTGTTTCCCACTCTCCTTTACCCATTTTGCTCATCCCCCTATCCCTTCACCTGTGGAAATTATGTTTGTTCTCTATACTTATGGGTTGAATCTGCTTCTTTTATTGGCTTATTCATTTATTTTCTTTTTTAGATTCCACATATGAGGGGTGCATGGGTGGATCAATTAGTTGAGCATCTGATTCTTGGTTTTGGCTCATGTCATGATCTCAAGGTTGTGGGATTGAGCCCTGAATCAGGCTCTGCATTCAGTGGAGAGTCTGCTGCAAATTATCTTCCTCTCCCTCTCCCTCTGCCCCTCCACCACTCACATGTGGTCTCTCTCTTTCTCTCTCTCTCTAGAATAAATAAATCTTTAAAAAATATTGCAAATATGAGTGAAATCATACTTTTTCTTCTGTTTAACTTATTTGGCTTAGCCTAATGCCTGATAAATACATCCACGTTGGTACAAATGGCAAGATCTAATTATCTTTTAAGGTTGAGTAATATTCCATTTTGTAAATATGTATCAGATCTTCTTTATGCATTCATTTATTGACAGACACTTGGGCTGCCTTCATATTTTTCCTATTGTAAATAATGCTACAATAAACATAGGGTTGTATATATCTTTCCAAATTAGGGTTTTCATTTTCTTTGTGTAAATACTCAGTAGTGGAATTAGTGGATCATACGGTATTTCTATTTTTATTTTTTTAGGAATGCCCATACTGTTTTCTACAGTGACTGTACCAATTTACAGTCCCAGCAAAAGAACATGAAGGTTTTTTTTTCCACATCCTTGCCAACACTTATTTCCTGACTTTTTTATTTTTTAGCCATTCTGACAAATGTAACATGATATCTCACCATGGTTTTAATTTCCACTTCCCTGATGATTAGTGATTTGAACATCTTCTTATGTGTCTTTTGGCCATTTGTGTAGCTTTGAAAAAGTATCTATTTAGGTCCTCTGACCATTTTTTAATTGGATTATTTAGGTTGTGTGTATGTGTGTGCGTGTGTCTGTGTGTGTGTGTGTGTGTGTTGAGTCATAAGTTCATTACATATTTTGGATATTAACTCTTTATCAGACATATCATTTGCAAACATCTTCTCCCATTCCATAGGTTGCCTTTTTGTTTTTACTATATTTTATTTTTATATTTTGATTTTATTTAAATTTTAGTTAGCTAGCATATAATGTAATATTAGTTACAGGAATAGAATTTAGTGATTCATCACATATATATAACACCCAGTGCTCATCACAAGTGCCCTCTGTAATGCCCATCACCCATTCAAGCCATCCCCCACCCACCTCCTTTCCAGCAACCCTCAGTTTCTTCTCTATGGTCAAGAGTCTCTTATGGTTTGCCTCCCTCATTTTTTTCTCTTTACCCTGTGTTCATCTGTGTTGTTTCCAAAATTTCACATATGGTGAAATCATATGGCATTTGTCTTTCTATGACTGACTTATTTTGCTTAGCATAATACATTCTAGCTCCAATCACATCATTGCAAATGGCAAGATTTCATTCTTTTTGATGACTGAATAATATTCCATTATGTGTGCACACATGCACACACACACACACACCTCACTTCTTTACTTCTTTATACATGTTATATACTTTATATTCTTCTATTATATTTATTTCTTTATTCTTTCATCAATTCAGAGACACTTGGGCTCTTTCCATAATTTAGCTATTGTTGAAAATGCTGTTATAAAAATTGAGGTGCATGTGCCCCTTTGAATGGTATTTCTGTATCTTTCAAATAAATAAAAAGTGTAATTTCTGGGTCATAAGGTAGTTCTATTTTTAACTTTTTGAGGAACCTCCATACTACTTTACAGACTGGCTGTACTAGTTTGCATTCCCACCAACTGTGCAGGAGTATTCCCCTTTTTCCACATCCTTGCCAACATCTGTTCTTTCCTGTGTTGTTAATTTCAGCCATTCTGACAGTGTGAGATTATACTCAATGCAGTTTTGATTTGTAATTCTCTGATGATGAGTGATGTTGAGCATGTTTTCATGTGTCTGTTAGCCATCTGTATGTCTTCTTTAGAAAAATGTCTACTCATATTTTCTACCCATTTTTAAATTGGATTAATTGGTTTTTGGGTGTTGAGTTTGGCAAGTTCTTCATATATTTGAATTCTAACCTTTTATCTGATATAGCATCTGCAAACATATTCTTCCATTCCATATGTTTCCTTTTAGTTTTGTTGATTGTTTCCCTCCCTGTGCAGATTTTTATCTTCATGAAATCTTAAAAGTTCATTTTTGCTTTTGTTTCCTTTGCCTATGAGGATGTGTCTAGGAAGAACTTGCTGGGGCTGATGTCAAAGAGGTTGGTGGCTGTTTTTGACTCTAGGATTTTGAAAGAGTCTAAAAAGAAATTACTAGAACAAATACATGAATTTAGTAAAGTTGCAGGATACAAAATCAATGTATGGAAATCTGTTGCATTTCTATACACTGATAATAAAGTAGCAGAAAAGAAATTAAGGTATTGCTCCTATTTACAGTTGCTTCAAAACCCATAAAATATCTAGGAATAAACCTAACCAAACAGGTAAAAGATCTGTACTCTGAAAACTATAGAACACTCCCAAAAGACATTGAAGAGGATACAATTAAATGGAAAAACATTACTTGCTCATGGATTAAAAGATTGTTAAAATGTCTATTCAACTCAAAGCAATCTACACATTTAATGCAATCGTATCAAAATATCACCAGAATTTTTCACAGAGCTAGAACCAACAACCCTAAAATTTGTAGGGAAGCACAAAAGACCCCGAACAGCCAAAGCAATTTTGAAAAAGAAAAACAGAACTGGAGGTATGATAATCATGGATTTCAAGCTATATTAAAAAGCTATAGCCATGATGATAGTATGGTACTGGCACAAAAACAGACACAAAGATCAATGAAACAGAATGGAAAATCCAGCAACAGCAGCAGGACGCTTCCATTCACAGATGCCACCAGCAGGTCCTCCCAGAATTCCAGACCAACCTACATGGTGACGGTCTTCCCCTAAATATGCCAACCTATGGAGGCCACAAGAGGTGCCCATTACTTTAAAATGTGCATTCATCAATATAAGGATTTAAGAGACATAAAGATTCAGGAAAACACAACACAACAAAATTAAACTAATAAAATTTTAGTAACTAAATTTAAATAAATGGAGACAGGGAACTGTCTGACAAAAAATTCAACTTAATAATCTTCATTTAAAGTATTTTATTTATTTATCTGGGAGAGAAAGAGCATGAGCAGGAGGGGCAGAGGGAAAAGGAGAAGCAGGCTCCTAGCCGAGCAGGGACCCCAATGTGGGGCTCGATCCCAGGACCCTGAGATCATGACCTGAGCCAAATGCAGACACTTAACAAACTGAGCCACCCAAGCACCCCACAAACTAATAATCTTAAAGAAACTCAGTAAGATACAAAATAACAGAGAGAATTAAACAAAATCAGATAAAAAATAGATAAACAAATGTAGAGGATCAACAAAGAAATAGAAATCATAGAAGAGAACCAGATCAAAATCTTAGAGTTGAAGAATAACTGAATTGAAAAATTCAAAGAAAAGCTTCAACAGCAGACCTGATTGAGCAGCAGAAAGAATTGCTGAACTCAAAGAACTCATCTGAAATTTTCCAGTCAGAGGAACAAAATTTTTTTTTAAATGAAAGCAAATTAAGAAAGCCTCTAGAACTTATGGGACCCCATCAAAGGAAACAAAACATGTATGATGAAAGTACCAGAAGGAGAGCAGAGTGATAAAGGTGCAGACATAATGCCTAAAAATTTCCCAAATTTTGCAGGGATATGGACATCCCAATTCATGAAGCTAAAAAATACCTAAGAGAGGTTGAAACTAAGAAGATCTAAACAAAGCAAATTATAATTAAAATATTTTTAGAGAGGAGTAGGGGTCCCCTTTTTCAGCTGGTCCCCTGAGTCGAGCTGGATAGGTACCAGACCATCTAGAACACCCACGGAATCAGCCTGAGATGCAGGAAGATACATCTGGATCTCTATAAATGAACATCTCCAGCGCTGAGGATTGAGGTACGAAGCGGGAAGCCATGAATCCATGCAGAGATACTGGAAGATAAATGGAAGGGGGAGGGAGACGACGTGTTCAGGCGCTGGGAAGCAGTAGCCACCTGACCGGGGAGGGGGCTGACTCGCAGACTGGCAACCACAAGACAGCAGACTGAGACGGTGAGCCAGGGAACGCGTGGGACCAGACTGAATACTAAAGCTCTGGAGTGCAGGAACCACACTGAAATGGAGCTCCAGAGAGCACGGGGGCATCTGGGAGCTGGCGGTGTTAGAAACACAAAGGAGAGATGAGCCAGCCCTGGCTGTGGGGCTTATATCCCGGGATGCTGCAGGGTTGAGCAGCACCAACAGAAACAGAGTTAAAATCACCAGAAGACCCAGTGGAGAGTGGTCTGTGATCCCTCTGTTCTGAGAAAGAGGGTAGGATTCGGCTACTGCTGCTCTGACTCTCAGAAGAGGCACAACAAACCACCAGGGAAAGCCGCCAGAGAACAAAAGCCTGTAAATACTGGCTCACACTGTGCCCATCCCCATCCCCCTTCATAGGGGACAGGGAGACTCTACACAAACAGGCTTGCCTGAGTATCAGCGTGGCAGGCCCCTCCCCCAGAAGGCAGGCTGAAAAATCAAGAAGCCCACATCCCTAAGGTCCCTATAAAACAAGTGCACACTGCCTGGGATCCTGTCAATAATTTGGGCTCTGTGCAACCCCACAAACTCTCCTCATCAAAATGATGAGAAGAAGAAATCCCCCCCAAGCAAAGAAAAGATAATGAGTCTGTGGCCTCTGCCACAGAACTAATGGATATGGATATAACCAAATTTTCAGAAATGGGGTTCAGAGACACAATGGCCAAGATGATCTGTAGGCTTGAATAAACTATTAATGAAAATATTAATGAATATAGAATCTCTAAGGGGAGACATGAAAGTGAGTTTGGCAGAAATTAAAAATGCTATAAATCAAATGCAGTCAAAACTAGATGCTCTGAAGGTCAGGTTGAATGAGGCTGAAGAATGAATTGGTGAACTGGAGGATGGGTTAGTAGAAGAGAAAGCTAAGACAGAAACTTGGCTTAAAAAAATCCACACTCAAGAATGTAGGTTACGGGAGATTACTGATTCAATGTAACGTTCCAATGTCAGAGTCATCGACATCCCTGTGGGGGTGGAGAAAAACAGAGGTCTAGAAGAGATATTTGAACAAACTGTAACTGAAAACTTCCCTAACCTAGCAAAAGAAACAAGCATTCATGTCCAAGAGGCAGAAAGGACCCCTCCCAAGCTGAACCATGACAAACCTATGCCATGTCACGTCATTGTGCAATTCACAAATATTAGATAAAAGGATATAGTATTGAAAGTGGCCAGGGCAAACAAATATCTCACGTACCAAGGCAAAGGTATCAGAATTAGGTCAGACCTGTCTACACAGACCTGGAATGAGAGAAAGGATTGGGGGCATTTTTAAAGCTTTTTCAGAGAAAAACATGCAGCCAAGGATCCTTTATCCAGCAAGGCTGTTAGTCAGAATTGATGGAGAGATAAAGACCTTCCAGAATCGCCAGTCACTGACCAATTTTGCAAACATGAAACCAGCCCTACAGGAGATACTGGGGGGGTTCTCTAAAAGTAAAAATGCCCCAAAGTGACACAGAATAGAAAGTCACAATCTATAGAAACAAAAACTTTACAGGCAAAATGGCATCACTAAATCATATCTCTCAATAATCAGTCTCAATGTGAATGACCTAAATGCTCCCATAAAATGCCACAGGGTTGCAGGTTGGATGAAAAGACATGACCCATCCATTTGCTGCCTACAAGAGACTCACTATGAAACTAAAGATACATCCAGACTGAAAGTAAAGGGATGGAATACCATCTTTCATGCAAATGGACCTCAAAAGAAAGCTGGGGTAAAAATTCTCACATTAGACAGATTGGATTGTAGAGTAAAGACTATAGTTAGAGATACAGAAGGGCAGTATATTATTCTTAAAAGTTTTATCCAACAAATGGATATGAAAATTATAATTATTTATGCACCCAACAGGGGATCAACAAGATACACAAGCAAACACTTAACTAGAATAAAGAGACATATAGATAATAATACATTAATAGGAGGAGACATCAACACTCCACGATCAGCAATAGATCGATCACCTGAGCAGAAAATCAACAAAGAAACAGGAGCTTTGAATGCCATACTAGATGAATTGGACCGCATAGATATATATATAACAGTACACCCTGGAACCAAAGAATACTCATTCTATTCTAATAACCATTGAAAATTCTCATGAATAGACCGTGCTCTGGGTTACAAAACACGTCTCAACCAATACCAAAAGACTGAAATTATTCCCTGCATATTCTCAGACCACAGCGCTCTGAAATTGGAACTCAACCACAAGGAAAAATTTGGAAGAAACTCAAACACTTGGAGACTAAGAAACATCCTGCTCATGAATGACTCAATAAACAAGGAAGTCAAAAATCAATTTAAACATTTTATGGAGACCAATAATAATGAAAACACAGTGGTCCAAAAATTATGGGACACGGCAAAGGCAGTCCTAAGGGGAAAATATGTAGCCATCCAACCCTCACTCAAAAGAATAGAAAAATCTAAAATGCAGTTTTTATATTCTCACCTCAAGAAGCTGGAACAGCAACAGAAGAACAGGCCTAATCCATGCGTGACTAAGCAGTTGATCAAGATTAGAGTGAGATCAATGAATTAGAAACCAGGAGCACAGTAGAGCAGATCAACAGAACTAGAAGCTGGCTCTTTGAAAGAATAAATAAAATTGACAAACCACTGGCAAGACTTATCCAGAAGAATAGAGAGAAGACCCAAATTAATAAAATTATGAATAAAAAGGGAGAGGTCACAACCAACACCGATGAAATAGGAAGGATTATTAGAAACTTTTATCAACAGCTTTATGCCAATAAATTAAGCAATCTGGAAGAGATGGAGGATTTCTTGGAAACCTATTAACTATCAAGACTGAAAGAGGAAGAAATTGATTTTTTAAACAGACCAATTAATTATGAAGAGATTGAAGCAGTGATTAAAAAACTTCCAAAAAAGAAAACACCAGGGCCTGATGGTTTCCCCAGAGAATTCTACCAAACATTCAAAGAAGAAATAATACCTATTCTCCTAAAGCTATTTCGGAAAATAGAAACAGAAGGAAAGCTACCAAACTCATTCTATGAGGCCAATATTACCTTGATCCCCAAACCAGGCAAAGACCCCATCAATAAGGAGAATTACAGACCAATTTCCCTCATGGATATGGATGCCAAAATTCTCAACAATATCCTTGCTCTTAGGATCCAACAGCACCCTAAAAGGATTATCCATCATGACCAAGTGGGATTCATCCCTGGGATGCAAGGGTGGTTCAACATTCACAAATCTATCAGTGTGATAGATTATATCAACAAGAAAAATTCAAAAATCATATGAATCTCTCAATAGATGCAGAAAAACCATTTGACAAACTACAGCATCCTTTCCTGATTAAAACACTTCAGAGTGTAGGTACAGAGGTTACATTCACCAATCTCATAAAAGCGATCTATGAAAAGCCTACAGCAAATATCATTCTCAATAAGGAAAAGCTGGAAGTCTTTCCCTTAAGATCAGGAACACGACAAGGATGCCCACTCTGGCCACTATTAGTCAACATAGTACTATAAGTCCTTGCAACAACAATCAGACAACAAAAAGGGATCAAAGGTATCCAAATAGGCAGACAGGAAGTCAAAATGTCTCTCTTCATGGATGACATGATGCTCTATATGGAAAACCCAAAAGAACCCATTCCCAAACTATTAGAAGTTATAGAGCAGTTCAGTAATGTGGCAGGATACAATATCAATGGTCAGAAATCAGTTGCATTTCTATACACGGATAATGAGACTGCAGAAAGAGAAATTAGGCAATCCATCCCATTTACAGTAGCACCAAAAATCTTACGTTTTCTTGGAATCACTTAACCAGAGACGTAAAGGATCTATATACTAGAAACTACAAATCACTCTTGAAAGACATTAAAGAAGACACAAAAAGATGGAAAAATATTCCATGCTCATGGATCGGAAGAATTAACATAGTTAAAATGTCCATGCTAACCAGAGCAATCTACACTTTCAATGCTATCCCAATCAAAATAACGAGGACATTTTTCAAAGAACTGGAACATACAGCCATTAAGTTTGTGTGTAAACAGAAAAGGCCATGAATCACCAAGGAAGTGTTGAAAAGGAAAAACAAAGCTGGGGGCATCACAATGCTGGATTTCAAGTTGTACTACAAAGCTGTGATCACAAAACATCATGGTACTGGCACAAAAAGAGACACATAGACCAATGGAAAAGAGTAGAGAACACAGAAATGGACCCTTGGCTCTTTGGGCAAGTAATCTTTGATAAGCAGAAGGAAGCATCCAGTGGAAAAAAGACAGTCTCTTCAATAAAGGGTGCTGTGAAAATTGGACAGCTACATGTAAAAGAATGAAACTTGACCACTCTCTCACACCATACACAAAGATAAACTCCAAATGGATGAAAGACCTCCATGTGAGACAGGAATCCATGAAAATCCTAGAGGAGAACATCAGCAGCAACCTCTATGACATCAGCCAAAGCAACCTTTTTCATGACACATCTCCAAAGACAAGGGAAACAAAAGATAAAATGAACTTGTGTGACTTCATCAAGATCAATAGCTTCTGCACAGCCATGCAAACAGTCAAAAAAGCTAACAGGCAGTCCGTGGAATGGGAGAAGATATTTGCAAATGATTCTACAGATAAAAGACTGGTATCCAAGGTCTACAAAGAACTTCTCAAACCCAATATGCGAGAAACAAACAAATCATAAAATGGGCATAAGATATGAACAGACACTTTTCTAATGAAGACATACAAATGGCTAACAGACACATGAAAAAATGTTCCAAATCATTAGCCATCGGGGAAATTCAAATCAAAAACACACTGAGATACCACCTTTCACCAGTTAGAATGGCAAAAATCGACAAGGCAGGAAGCTACAATTGTTGGAGAGGATTGGAGAAAGGAGATCCCTCCTAGATTGTTGGTGCGAATGCAAGTTGGTACAGCCACTCTGGAAAACAGTGTGGAGGTCCCTTCAAAAGTTAAAAATTGTGCTACCCTATGATCCAGCCATTGCACTACTGGGTATGTACCCCAAAGATACAGACATAGTGAAGAGAAGAGCCATATGCACCCCCATGTTCATAGCAGCATTGTCCACAATAGCTAAATCATGGAAGGTGCCAAGATGTCCTTCAACAGATGACTGCATTATGTTGTGGTCCATATATAAATGGAGTATTACTCAGCTATCAAAAAGAACTATTTCTCAGCATTTGCTGCAACATGGACGGCACTGGAGGAGATAATGCTAAGTGAAATAAGTCAAGCAGAGAAAGACAATTATATGGTTTCTCTCATCTATGGAACATAAGAACTAGGAAGATCAGTAGGAGAAGAAAGGGATAAAGAAAGGGGGGATAAACAAAAGTAGGAATGGAGCAGGAGAGACTATGGACTCTGAGAAACAAACTGAGGGCTTCAGAGGGGAGGGGTGTGGGGGAATGTGATAGGCTCGTGATGGGTAGCTATGCGCAACTGATGAATCATCGAGCTTTACATCAAAAACCAGGGATGTACTGTATGGTGACTAACATAGTATAATAAAAAATTAAAATAAAAAAGAGTCAATACAAAACCCCAAAAGATAAAGGAATGAAAAACTTCCATATTCATTTTATAAGGCCAGCATAATCTTGATATCTCAACCAGACCAAAAAAAATAATTAATAAAAAATCACACTAAACAGAATGGAAACTAAAGGGTAATATATTTGATGAACTGAATACAAAATCTTCAAATAAAATTAAGGAAACAGAATTCAAAGCTATCTTAAAAGATTATACAACATTAACAAATGTGACTAAAATTTAGGAAGCAGGAAGGATTCAACATAAGCAAATGGATCAATGTGATATGCCACAGTAATGGAATGAGTAATAAAAAATCATGATTATTTCAGTAGATGTACAAAAATTATTTGACAAAATTCAACACACTTTCATGACTAAAACAAAGAAACAAATATTCAGGGCACCTGGGTAGCTCAATTGGTTAAGCATCTGCCTTTGGCTCTGATCATGATCCCAGGGTCCTGGGATTGAGCTCCACATGGATCTCCCTGCTCAGCAGGGTATCTGGTCCTCCCTCTCCCTCTCCCTCTGTGTGCTCTCTCTCTGTCTGTCTCAAATAAATAAATAAATAAATAAATAATCTTAAAAAAACTTACAATATGTTATGTGTAGAATTAACTTACCTAAACACTAAAAAGGCCATAGATAAAAAGGGCACAAAAAATTATCAGTGGTGGAAAACTAAAGCTTTTCCTTTAATATTAAGAAAAGGTAAGGATAACTACTCTCATGATTTCTATTCAATATAATGTTGCTCTGAGCCAGAGCAATTAGGCAAGATGGCAAAATAAAAGACATCCAATTTGTAAAGACAGAAGCAAAATAATCTGCCTGAAGATGACTTATTATGTAGAAACTCCAATAGATTCCATAAAATTATAACTACTAGTTATAACTAAGGAATGAATTCATTGATATTATAGGATTTAGAATCAGATCCACAAATCATTAGATTTCTGGAATTTGCTCATCTCATACAACTCTAACTATTTACTCATTGAGCCACTACCCCTCATATAGCCTCCCCCCATCCCCTGGTGATCACAATCTTATTATCTAATTTTACATATTTGACTACTTATATGCCTCATATAAAAGAAGCCATGCATTGCTTGTCTATCTGTGTCTGACATTCATTCAGCATAATATTCTCAGAGTTTATCTGTGTTACTGCAAATTGTAGGATTTTCTTGGATTAAGTTGCAAAATGGTCCATTTTATGTATACACTACATTTTCTTTGTCTCTTGACAGATCTGCTGATCTGATTTTGAATCCTGCAATAGTAGATGATATTTCCATATTTTGGCTAATGTAAATAGTGCTACAAAGTACATTGGATATCTATTCAAGATTACATTTTCAATTCTTGATTTCCATTTCCCCGATCATTAGCAGTATTGAGCATCTTTCCATAAACCTGTTGTATTTTTGTATACTTTCTTTAGATAAATGTATGTTCAATTCCTTTGTCTATATTTAATCAGGTTATTTGTGTTTTCTGCTATTGAGCTGTAGGAGTTCTTTATAATTTTTAAAATAGGCCTTTATCTGATACATGGATTGCAATTATTTTCTTCCATTTTATATGTTACCTGTTGATTCTTTCCTTTACTGTGCAGCTTTTTAATTTAATACAATCCCACAGGTCTATTTTTACTTTTTTTTTTTTTTTTGCCTGTGCTTTTGATGTTATATCCATGAAATTTGCCAAGACTGATATCAAGAAGCTTCCCTGCTTTGTTTTCCTATGGGATTTTTAGTTTCGGGTATTACACTTAAATCGTTAATTAAAGTTGAGTTCATTTTTAATGTATGGTGTAATATAATGGTACAATTTTATTCTCTAGGTGTAGATATCAAGTATGCATTGTACCATTTGTTGAAGATATTATCCTTTCCCCAGTGCGCATCCTTAGCACCCTTCCTGAAGATCAGTTTACCATAGGTTTATTCTGGGCTCTACATTTGTTTCATTGGTCTATATATCTATTTTTAGGCCAGTACCATACTGTTTTGGCTATTGTAGCTTTGTAATACATTTTGAAATTAAGAAAGACTATAACAAGAGATGAAGAAGGGCATTATATCATCATAAAGGGGCAATCAAACAGGAACATCTAACAATTGTAAATACTTTTGTGCCCAAAATGGGAGAACACACACACACACACACACACACACACATATATATATAAAACAATTAAGAGCAAATATAAAGGAACTCAGTGATAATAATACAATAATAATAGATGACCTTAACATCCCATTTACGTCATTGGACAGACCATTTAAACTGAAAATCCATTGGCTTTGAATGTCAAACTGAACCAGATGCACTTAATAGATACATTCTGAATATTTTATCTAAAACAACAGGACAAACATTCTTTTCAAGGGCATATGGGAAATTCTCCTGAGTAGATTCCACAGTAGGTCACAAATCAGGTCTTAACAAGTACAAAAAGATTGAGATCATACCATTCATATTTTCTGACCACAACACTATGAAACTTGAAGTCAAAAACAAGAAAAAAAATCTGGAAATAACACAAATCCGTAGAGATTAAACAACACGTTAGTAAACAATGAATGGGTCAACCAGGAAATTAAAGAAGAAATTAAAATATACTTGGTAACAAATGAAAATTAAAAAAAAATGTTCCAGAACACTTGGGATGCAGCAAAAGTTGTGCTAAGAGGAAAGTATACAACAATACAGTCCTTCCTTAATAAGCAAGGAGAATTTCAAAAAAACAACTTAACCTCACTCCTGGAGGAGCTAGAAAAAGAACAACAAATAGCCTAAAACCAGCAGAAGGAAGGAAATAATGAAGATTAGAGCAGACATAAATGATATATAATGTAAAAAGAGAGAGAGAGAGAGAACATATCAATGAAACTGGAAGCTGGTTCTTTAATTAATAAAATTGATAAATCCATAGCCAGACTTGTCAAAAACAAAAGAAAATTGGGCCAAAATAAATAAAATCAGAAATGACTAAGGGAAATAAAAACAAACACCACAGAAATACAAACAATTATAAAAGAATATTATGAAAAAGTATATGCCAACAATTTGGACAACCTGGAAGAAATGGATAAATTCCTAGATGTATACAAACTACTAAAATTGAAACAGGAAAAATAGAAATTTTCAACAGATCAAGAACCAGCAAAGAAATTGAATCACTAATAAAAAATTTCCCAACAAACAAAAGCATAGGGCCAGATGGCTTTACAGGTGAATTCTACCCAACATTTAAAGAAGAGTTAATACCTATTCTTTGCAAACTATCCCAAACAATAGAAATGGAAAGAAAATGCTCAAATTCTTTCTATGAGTTCAGCATTACCCTTATACCAAAATAAAACAAAGAATCCACTAAAGAACAGAACTATAGGCTAATATCCCTGATGAAAATGGGTGCAAAAATTCTCAATAAAATGCTAAGCAAACCAAATCCAACCATGCAATAAATAATCATTCACCACAATCAAGTGGGATTTGTTCTTGGGCTGTAAGGGTGGTTCAATATTTGCAAACGTGACACACCACATTAATAAAATAAAGGATAAGAGGGGGGCACCTGGGTGGCTCAGTCGGTTAAGTGTCTGCCTTCAGCTCAGATCATGATCTCAGGGTCCTAGGATTGAGTCCCATATTGGGCTCCCTGCTCAGCAGGGAGTCTGCCTCTCTCTCTTTCCCCCCCATTCACCCCCTCATGCTCTCTCTTCTGCTCACTCTCTCTCAAATAAATAAATAAAATCTTTTTTTTTAAAGAAAGGATAAGAAATATATATTCATCTCAATAGATGCAGAGAAAGCATTGGACATAGTACAACATCCATTCATAAAAAAAAACCTTCAACATACTTCAACATCAAAAAGGCCATACATGAAAAACCTACAGCTAATATCATCCTCAAAGTAGAAAAACTGAGACTTTTCTGCTATGGTCAGGAACAAGTCAGGGATGTCCAGTTTCACCACTGTTATTTAACACAGTACTGGTAGTCCTAAACTCAGCCATCAAACAACAAAAATAAATAAAAGGTATCCAAATCATCAAGGAAGAAGTAAGACATCCACTATATCCTGATTACCTGAAAACTATATATATATATATATCTCCCAAAAGACTGAACCAGAAAGTTGCTAGAACTGATACACAACTCAGTTTAAGTCACAAGGTGTAAAATCAACATACATAAACATGTTGAATTTCTATTCTCTTTTTTATTTTTTTATTTTTATTTTTTAATGATTTTTTTATTATATTATGTTAATCACCATACAGTACATCCCCAGATTCCGATGTAAAGTTCAATGCTTCATTAGTTGCGTATAACACCCAGTGCACCATACAACACATGCCCTCCTTACTACCCATCACCAGTCTATCCCATTCCCCATCCCCTCCCCTCTGAAGTCTTCAGTTGTTTCTCATAGTCCATAGTCTCCCATGTTTCATTCCCCCTTCTGATTACCCCCCTTTTCTTTATCCCTTTCTTCCCCTACTGACCATCCTAGTTCTTATGTTCCATAGATGAGAGAAATCATATGATAATTGTCTTTCTCCGCTTGACTTATTTCACTTAGCATTATCTCCTCCAGTGCCGTCCATATTGCAGCAAATGTTGAGAATTCGTTCTTTCTGATAGCTGAGTATTATTCCATTGTATATATGGACCACAGCTTCTTAATCCAGTCATCTGTTGAAGGGCATCTCGGTTCCTTCCACGATTTAGCTATTCTGGACAATGCTGCTATGAACATTGGGGTGCATATGGCCCTTCTCTTCACTACGTCTGTATCTCTGGGGTAAACACCCAGTAGTGCAATGGGTAGGTCATAGGGTAGTTCAATTTTTAACATTTTAAGGGACCTCCACACTGTTTTCCAGAGTGGCTGTACCAACTTGCATTCCCACCAACAATGTAGGAGGGATCCCCTTTCTCCACATCCTCTCCAACAATTGTTGTTTCTTGCCTTGTCTATCTTTGCCATTCTAACTGGCGTAAGGTGGTATCTCAGTGTGGTTTTGATTTGAATTTCCCTGATGGCTAATGATTTTGAACATTTTTTCATGTGTCTGTTAGCCATTTGTATGTCTTCATTGGAAAAGTGTCTGTTCATATCTTCTGCCTATTTTTTGATTTGTTCATTTGTTTCTCATGTATTGAGTTTCAGAAGTTCTTTGTAGATCTTGGATACCAGTCCTTTATCTGTAGTGTCTTTGGAAATATATTCTCCCGTTCTGTGGGCTGCCTCTTAGTTTTTTTGACTGTTTCCTCGGCTGTGCAGAAGCTTTTTATCCTGGTAAAGTCCCATAAGTTCATTTTATCTTTTGTTTCTCTTGCCTTTCGAGATGTGTCGTGAAAAAGGTTGCTCTGGCCGATGTCATAGATGTTGTTGCCTACGTTCTCCTCTAGAATTTTGATGGATTCCTGTCTCACATTGAGGTCTTTCATCCATTTGGAGTTTATTTTTGTGTATGGTGTGAGAGAGTGGTCAAGTTTCATTCTTTTGCATGTAGCTGTCCAATTTTCCCAGCACCATTTATTGAAGAGACTGTCTTTTTTCCACCTGAAGTTTTTTCCTACTTTATCAAAGATTAGTTGCCCAAAGAGCCGAGGGTCCATTTCTGGGTTCTCTATTCTGTTCCATTGGTCCATGTGTCTGTTTTTGTGCCAGTACCATGCTGTCTTTGTGATCACGGCTTTGTAGTACAGCTCGAAATCTGGCATGGTGATGCCCCCAGCTTTGTTTTTCCTTTTCAACAGTTCCTTGGAGATTCGGGGCCTTTTCTGGTTCCATACAAATTTAAGGACTATTTGTTCCAGTTCTTTGAAAAATGTCCTCGGTATTTTGATCGGGATAGCATTGAAAGTGTAGATTGCTCTGGGTAGCATGGACATTTTAACTATGTTAATTCTTCCAATCCATGAGCATGGAATATTTTTCCATCTTTTTATGTCTTCCTCAACATCTTTCAAGGGTGATCTATAGTTTCTAGAATATAGGTCCTTTATGTCTCTGGCTAAGTTAATTCCAAGGTAATGTATGGTTTTTGGTGCTATTGTAAATGGGATGGATTCCCTAATTTCTCTTTCTTCAGTCTCATTATTTGTGTATGGAAATGCAACTGAATTCTGGGCATTGATTTTGTACCTTGCCACCTTACTGAATTGTTCTATAACTTCTAATAGTTTGGGAGTGGGTTCCTTTGGGTTTTCCATACAGAGTATCATGTCATCTGTGAAGAGAGACATTTGAATTCTTCTTTGCTGATTTGGATACCTTTGATCCCTTTTTGT